>NW_027446352.1:0-62497 GCF_038048845.1 Mixophyes fleayi | reverse complement strand
TTTCTTCATTGCCGTCCAAAAACAACGCTTTTTTACACTCCGGTCTCCCTTTCTCTTGGAAACAATGACTTACATCAATTCTTTTACATAATTCTTGTTTCTCATGACATTTCTAACATTGCCCACAATTATCAACTTTCTAAGTCTTTCTGAGCAAGAGAAATCGCAAAACAGTCATTTCTTCATTGCCGTCCAAAAACAATGCTTTTTTACACTCCGGTCTCCCTTTCTCTTGGAAACAATGACTTACATCAATTCTTTTACATAATTCTTGTTTCTCATGACATTTCTAACATTGCCCACAATTATCAACTTTCTAAGTCTTTCTGAGCAGGAGAAATCGCAAAACATAGTCATTTCTTCATTGCCGTCCAAAAACAACGCTTTTTTACACTCCTGTCTCCCTTTCTCTTGGAAACAATGACTTACATCAATTCTTTTACATAATTCTTGTTTCTCATGACATTTCTAACATTGCCCACAATTATCAACTTTCTAAGTCTTTCTGAGCAGGAGAAATCGCAAAACATAGTCATTTCTTCATTGCCGTCCAAAAACAACGCTTTTTTACACTCCTGTCTCCCTTTCTCTTGGAAACAATGACTTACATCAATTCTTTTACATAATTCTTGTTTCTCATGACATTTCTAACATTGCCCACAATTATCAACTTTCTAAATCTTTCTGAGCAAGAGAAATCGCAAAACAGTCATTTCTTCATTGCCGTCCAAAAACAATGCTTTTTTACACTCCGGTCTCCCTTTCTCTTGGAAACAATGACTTACATCAATTCTTTTACATAATTCTTGTTTCTCATGACATTTCTAACATTGCCCACAATTATCAACTTTCTAAGTCTTTCTGAGCAGGAGAAATCGCAAAACATAGTCATTTCTTCATTGCCGTCCAAAAACAACGCTTTTTTACACTCCTGTCTCCCTTTCTCTTGGAAACAATGACTTACATCAATTCTTTTACATAATTCTTGTTTCTCATGACATTTCTAACATTGCCCACAATTATCAACTTTCTAAGTCTTTCTGAGCAGGAGAAATCGCAAAACATAGTCATTTCTTCATTGCCGTCCAAAAACAACGCTTTTTTACACTCCTGTCTCCCTTTCTCTTGGAAACAATGACTTACATCAATTCTTTTACATAATTCTTGTTTCTCATGACATTTCTAACATTGCCCACAATTATCAACTTTCTAAATCTTTCTGAGCAGGAGAAATCGCAAAACAGTCATTTCTTCATTGCCGTCCAAAAACAACGCTTTTTTACACTCCTGTCTCCCTTTCTCTTGGAAACAATGACTTACATCAATTCTTTTACATAATTCTTGTTTCTCATGACATTTCTTACATTGCCCACAATTATCAACTTTCTAAGTCTTTCTGAGCAGGAGAAATCGCAAAACATAGTCATTTCTTCATTGCCGTCCAAAAACAACGCTTTTTTACACTCCTGTCTCCCTTTCTCTTGGAAACAATGACTTACATCAATTATTTTACATAATTCTTGTTTCTCATGACATTTCTAACATTGCCCACAATTATCAACTTTCTAAGTCTTTCTGAGCAAGAGAAATCGCAAAACAGTCATTTCTTCATTGCCGTCCAAAAACAACGCTTTTTTACACTCCGGTCTCCCTTTCTCTTGGAAACAATGACTTACATCAATTCTTTTACATAATTCTTGTTTCTCATGACATTTCTAACATTGCCCACAATTATCAACTTTCTAAGTCTTTCTGAGCAAGAGAAATCGCAAAACAGTCATTTCTTCATTGCCGTCCAAAAACAATGCTTTTTTACACTCCGGTCTCCCTTTCTCTTGGAAACAATGACTTACATCAATTCTTTTACATAATTCTTGTTTCTCATGACATTTCTAACATTGCCCACAATTATCAACTTTCTAAGTCTTTCTGAGCAGGAGAAATCGCAAAACATAGTCATTTCTTCATTGCCGTCCAAAAACAACGCTTTTTTACACTCCTGTCTCCCTTTCTCTTGGAAACAATGACTTACATCAATTCTTTTACATAATTCTTGTTTCTCATGACATTTCTAACATTGCCCACAATTATCAACTTTCTAAGTCTTTCTGAGCAGGAGAAATCGCAAAACATAGTCATTTCTTCATTGCCGTCCAAAAACAACGCTTTTTTACACTCCTGTCTCCCTTTCTCTTGGAAACAATGACTTACATCAATTCTTTTACATAATTCTTGTTTCTCATGACATTTCTAACATTGCCCACAATTATCAACTTTCTAAATCTTTCTGAGCAAGAGAAATCGCAAAACAGTCATTTCTTCATTGCCGTCCAAAAGCAATGCTTTTTTACACTCCGGTCTCCCTTTCTCTTGGAAACAATGACTTACATCAATTCTTTTACATAATTCTTGTTTCTCATGACATTTCTAACATTGCCCACAATTATCAACTTTCTAAGTCTTTCTGAGCAGGAGAAATCGCAAAACATAGTCATTTCTTCATTGCGTCCAAAAACAACGCTTTTTTACACTCCTGTCTCCCTTTCTCTTGGAAACAATGACTTACATCAATTCTTTTACATAATTCTTGTTTCTCATGACATTTCTAACATTGCCCACAATTATCAACTTTCTAAGTCTTTCTGAGCAGGAGAAATCGCAAAACATAGTCATTTCTTCATTGCCGTCCAAAAACAACGCTTTTTTACACTCCTGTCTCCCTTTCTCTTGGAAACAATGACTTACATCAATTCTTTTACATAATTCTTGTTTCTCATGACATTTCTAACATTGCCCACAATTATCAACTTTCTAAATCTTTCTGAGCAGGAGAAATCGCAAAACAGTCATTTCTTCATTGCCGTCCAAAAACAACGCTTTTTTACACTCCTGTCTCCCTTTCTCTTGGAAACAATGACTTACATCAATTCTTTTACATAATTCTTGTTTCTCATGACATTTCTAACATTGCCCACAATTATCAACTTTCTAAGTCTTTCTGAGCAGGAGAAATCGCAAAACATAGTCATTTCTTCATTGCCGTCCAAAAACAACGCTTTTTTACACTCCTGTCTCCCTTTCTCTTGGAAACAATGACTTACATCAATTCTTTTACATAATTCTTGTTTCTCATGACATTTCTTACATTGCCCACAATTATCAACTTTCTAAGTCTTTCTGAGCAGGAGAAATCGCAAAACATAGTCATTTCTTCATTGCCGTCCAAAAACAACGCTTTTTTACACTCCTGTCTCCCTTTCTTTTGGAAACAATGACTTACATCAATTCTTTTACATAATTCTTGTTTCTCATGACATTTCTAACATTTCCCACAATTATCAACTTTCTAAGTCTTTGTGAGCAAGAGAAATCGCAAAACAGTCATTTCTTCATTGCCGTCCAAAAACAATGCTTTTTTACACTCCGGTCTCCCTTTCTCTTGGAAACAATGACTTACATCAATTCTTTTACATAATTCTTGTTTCTCATGACATTTCTAACATTGCCCACAATTATCAACTTTCTAAGTCTTTCTGAGCAGGAGAAATCGCAAAACATAGTCATTTCTTCATTGCCGTCCAAAAACAACGCTTTTTTACACTCCTGTCTCCCTTTCTCTTGGAAACAATGACTTACATCAATTCTTTTACATAATTCTTGTTTCTCATGACATTTCTAACATTGCCCACAATTATCAACTTTCTAAGTCTTTCTGAGCAGGAGAAATCGCAAAACATAGTCATTTCTTCATTGCCGTCCAAAAACAACGCTTTTTTACACTCCTGTCTCCCTTTCTCTTGGAAACAATGACTTACATCAATTCTTTTACATAATTCTTGTTTCTCATGACATTTCTAACATTGCCCACAATTATCAACTTTCTAAGTCTTTCTGAGCAGGAGAAATCGCAAAACATAGTCATTTCTTCATTGCAGTCCAAAAACAACGCTTTTTTACACTCCGGTCTCCCTTTCTCTTGGAAACAATGACTTACATCAATTCTTTTACATAATTCTTGTTTCTCATGACATTTCTAACATTGCCCACAATTATCAACTTTCTAAGACTTTCTGAGCAGGAGAAATCGCAAAACATAGTCATTTCTTCATTGCCGTCCAAAAACAACGCTTTTTTACACTCCTGTCTCCCTTTCTCTTGGAAACAATGACTTACATCAATTCTTTTACATAATTCTTGTTTCTCATGACATTTCTAACATTGCCCACAATTATCAACTTTCTAAATCTTTCTGAGCAGGAGAAATCGCAAAACATAGTCATTTCTTCATTGCCGTCCAAAAACAACGCTTTTTTACACTCCTGTCTCCCTTTCTCTTGGAAACAATGACTTACATCAATTCTTTTACATAATTCTTGTTTCTCATGACATTTCTTACATTGCCCACAATTATCAACTTTCTAAGTCTTTCTGAGCAGGAGAAATCGCAAACATAGTCATTTCTTCATTGCCGTCCAAAAACAACACTTTTTTACACTCCGGTCTCCCCTTTCTCTTGGAAACAATGACTTACATCAATTCTTTTACATAATTCTTGTTTCTCATGACATTTCTAACATTGCCCACAATTATCAACTTTCTAAGTCTTTCTGAGCAGGAGAAATCGCAAAACATAGTAATTTCTTCATTGCCGTCCAAAAACAACGCTTTTTTACACTCCTGTCTCCCTTTCTCTTGGAAACAATGACTTACATCAATTCTTTTACATAATTCTTGTTTCTCATGACATTTCTTACATTGCCCACAATTATCAACTTTCTAAGTCTTTCTGAGCAGGAGAAATCGCAAAACATAGTCATTTCTTCATTGCTGTCCAAAAACAACGCTTTTTTACACTCCGGTCTCCCTTTCTCTTGGAAACAATGACTTACATCAATTCTTTTACATAATTCTTGTTTCTCATGACATTTCTAACATTGCCCACAATTATCAACTTTCTAAGTCTTTCTGAGCAAGAGAAATCGCTAAAAATCATTTCTTCATTGCCGTCCAAAAACAACGCTTTTTTACACTCCGGTCTCCCTTTCTCTTGGAAACAATGACTTACATCAATTCTTTTACATAATTCTTGTTTCTCATGACATTTCTAACATTGCCCACAATTATCAACTTTCTAAGTCTTTCTGAGCAAGAGAAATCGCAAAACAGTCATTTCTTCATTGCCGTCCAAAAACAACGCTTTTCTACACTCCGGTCTCCCTTTCTCTTGGAAACAATGACTTACATCAATTCTTTTACATAATTCTTGTTTCTCATGACATTTCTAACATTGCCCACAATTATCAACTTTCTAAGTCTTTCTGAGCAAGAGAAATCGCAAAACATAGTCATTTCTTCATTGCCGTCCAAAAACAACGCTTTTTTACACTCCTGTCTCCCTTTCTCTTGGAAACAATGACTTACATCAATTCTTTTACATAATTCTTGTTTCTCATGACATTTCTAACATTGCCCACAATTATCAACTTTCTAAGTCTTTCTGAGCAGGAGAAATCGCAAAACATAGTCATTTCTTCATTGCCGTCCAAAAACAACGCTTTTTTACACTCCTGTCTCCCTTTCTCTTGGAAACAATGACTTACATCAATTCTTTTACATAATTCTTGTTTCTCATGACATTTCTAACATTGCCCACAATTATCAACTTTCTAAGTCTTTCTGAGCAGGAGAAATCGCAAAACATAGTCATTTCTTCATTGCCGTCCAAAAACAACGCTTTTTTACACTCCTGTCTCCCTTTCTCTTGGAAACAATGACTTACATCAATTCTTTTACATAATTCTTGTTTCTCATGACATTTCTAACATTGCCCACAATTATCAACTTTCTAAGTCTTTCTGAGCAGGAGAAATCGCAAAACATAGTCATTTCTTCATTGCCGTCCAAAAACAACGCTTTTTTACACTCCGGTCTCCCTTTCTCTTGGAAACAATGACTTACATCAATTCTTTTACATAATTCTTGTTTCTCATGACATTTCTTACATTGCCCACAATTATCAACTTTCTAAGTCTTTCTGAGCAGGAGAAATCGCAAAACATAGTCATTTCTTCATTGCCGTCCAAAAACAACGCTTTTTTACACTCCGGTCTCCCTTTCTCTTGGAAACAATGACTTACATCAATTCTTTTACATAATTCTTGTTTCTCATGACATTTCTTACATTGCCCACAATTATCAACTTTCTAAGTCTTTCTGAGCAGGAGAAATCGCAAAACATAGTCATTTCTTCATTGCCGTCCAAAAACAACGCTTTTTTACACTCCGGTCTCCCTTTCTCTTGGAAACAATGACTTACATCAATTCTTTTACATAATTCTTGTTTCTCATGATATTTCTAACATTGCCCACAATAATCAACTTTCTAAGTCTTTCTGAGCAGGAGAAATCGCAAAACATAGTAATTTCTTCATTGCCGTCCAAAAACAACGCTTTTTTACACTCCTGTCTCCCTTTCTCTTGGAAACAATGACTTACATCAATTCTTTTACATAATTCTTGTTTCTCATGACATTTCTTACATTGCCCACAATTATCAACTTTCTAAGTCTTTCTGAGCAGGAGAAATCGCAAAACATAGTCATTTCTTCATTGCCGTCCAAAAACAACGCTTTTTTACACTCCTGTCTCCCTTTCTCTTGGAAACAATGACTTACATCAATTCTTTTACATAATTCTTGTTTCTCATGACATTTCTAACATTGCCCACAATTATCAACTTTCTAAGTCTTTCTGAGCAAGAGAAATCGCAAAACAGTCATTTCTTCATTGCCGTCCAAAAACAACGCTTTTTTACACTCCGGTCTCCCTTTCTCTTGGAAACAATGACTTACATCAATTCTTTTACATAATTTTTGTTTCTCATGACATTTCTAACATTGCCCACAATTATCAACTTTCTAAGTCTTTCTGAGCAAGAGAAATCGCAAAACAGTCATTTCTTCATTGCCGTCCAAAAACAACGCTTTTTTACACTCCTGTCTCCCTTTCTCTTGGAAACAATGACTTACATCAATTCTTTTACATAATTCTTGTTTCTCATGACATTTCTAACATTTCCCACAATTATCAACTTTCTAAGTCTTTGTGAGCAAGAGAAATCGCAAACAGTCATTTCTTCATTGCCGTCCAAAAACAACGCTTTTTTACACTCCGGTCTCCCTTTCTCTTGGAAACAATGACTTACATCAATTCTTTTACATAATTCTTGTTTCTCATGACATTTCTAACATTGCCCACAATTATCAACTTTCTAAGTCTTTCTGAGCAAGAGAAATCGCAAAACAGTCATTTCTTCATTGCCGTCCAAAAACAATGCTTTTTTACACTCCGGTCTCCCTTTCTCTTGGAAACAATGACTTACATCAATTCTTTTACATAATTCTTGTTTCTCATGACATTTCTAACATTGCCCACAATTATCAACTTTCTAAGTCTTTCTGAGCAGGAGAAATCGCAAAACATAGTAATTTCTTCATTGCCGTCCAAAAACAACGCTTTTTTACACTCCTGTCTCCCTTACTCTTGGAAACAATGACTTACATCAATTCTTTACATAATTCTTGTTTCTCATGACATTTCTTACATTGCCCACAATTATCAACTTTCTAAGTCTTTCTGAGCAGGAGAAATCGCAAAATATAGTCATTTCTTCATTGCCGTCCAAAAACAACGCTTTTTTACACTCCTGTCTCCCTTTCTCTTGGAAACAATGACTTACATCAATTCTTTTACATAATTCTTGTTTCTCATGACATTTCTAACATTGCCCACAATTATCAACTTTCTAAATCTTTCTGAGCAGGAGAAATCGCAAAACAGTCATTTCTTCATTGCCGTCAAAAAAACAACGCTTTTTTACACTCCGGTCTCCCTTTCTCTTGGAAACAATGACTTACATCAATTCTTTTACATAATTCTTGTTTCTCATGACATTTCTAACATTGCCCACAATTATCAACTTTCTAAATCTTTCTGAGCAGGAGAAATCGCAAAACAGTCATTTCTTCATTGCCGTCCAAAAACAACGCTTTTTTACACTCCGGTCTCCCTTTCTCTTGGAAACAATGACTTACATCAATTCTTTTACATAATTCTTGTTTCTCATGACATTTCTAACATTGCCCACAATTATCAACTTTCTAAGTCTTTCTGAGCAAGAGAAATCGCAAAACAGTCATTTCTTCATTGCCGTCCAAAAACAATGCTTTTTTACACTCCGGTCTCCCTTTCTCTTGGAAACAATGACTTACATCAATTCTTTTACATAATTCTTGTTTCTCATGACATTTCTAACATTGCCCACAATTATCAACTTTCTAAGTCTTTCTGAGCAGGAGAAATCGCAAAACATAGTCATTTCTTCATTGCCGTCCAAAAACAACGCTTTTTTACACTCCTGTCTCCCTTTCTCTTGGAAACAATGACTTACATCAATTCTTTTACATAATTCTTGTTTCTCATGACATTTCTTACATTGCCCACAATTATCAACTTTCTAAGTCTTTCTGAGCAGGAGAAATCGCAAAACATAGTCATTTCTTCATTGCCGTCCAAAAACAACGCTTTTTTACACTCCGGTCTCCCTTTCTCTTGGAAACAATGACTTACATCAATTCTTTTACATAATTCTTGTTTCTCATGACATTTCTAACATTGCCCACAATTATCAACTTTCTAAATCTTTCTGAGCAGGAGAAATTGCAAAACATAGTCATTTCTTCATTGCCGTCCAAAAACAACGCTTTTTTACACTCCTGTCTCCCTTTCTCTTGGAAACAATTACTTACATCAATTCTTTTACATAATTCTTGTTTCTCATGACATTTCTAACATTGCCCACAATTATCAACTTTCTAAGTCTTTCTGAGCAGGAGAAATCGCAAAACATAGTCATTTCTTCATTGCCGTCCAAAAACAACGCTTTTTTACACTCCGGTCTCCCTTTCTCTTGGAAACAATGACTTACATCAATTCTTTTACATAATTCTTGTTTCTCATGACATTTCTAACATTGCCCACAATTATCAACTTTCTAAGTCTTTCTGAGCAAGAGAAATCGCAAAACAGTCATTTCTTCATTGCCGTCCAAAAACAATGCTTTTTTACACTCCGGTCTCCCTTTCTCTTGGAAACAATGACTTACATCAATTCTTTTACATAATTCTTGTTTCTCATGACATTTCTAACATTGCCCACAATTATCAACTTTCTAAGTCTTTCTGAGCAGGAGAAATCGCAAAACATAGTCATTTCTTCATTGCCGTCCAAAAACAACGCTTTTTTACACTCCTGTCTCCCTTTCTCTTGGAAACAATGACTTACATCAATTCTTTTACATAATTCTTGTTTCTCATGAAATTTCTTACATTGCCCACAATTATCAACTTTCTAAGTCTTTCTGAGCAGAGAAATCGCAAAACAGTCATTTCTTCATTGCCGTCCAAAAACAACGCTTTTTTACACTCCTGTCTCCCTTTCTTTTGGAAACAATGACTTACATCAATTCTTTTACATAATTCTTGTTTCTCATGACATTTCTAACATTTCCCACAATTATCAACTTTCTAAGTCTTTGTGAGCAAGAGAAATCGCAAAACAGTCATTTCTTCATTGCCGTCCAAAAACAACGCTTTTTTACACTCCGGTCTCCCTTTCTCTTGGAAACAATGACTTACATCAATTCTTTTACATAATTCTTGTTTCTCATGACATTTCTAACATTGCCCACAATTATCAACTTTCTAAGTCTTTCTGAGCAAGAGAAATCGCAAAACAGTCATTTCTTCATTGCCGTCCAAAAACAATGCTTTTTTACACTCCGGTCTCCCTTTCTCTTGGAAACAATGACTTACATCAATTCTTTTACATAATTCTTGTTTCTCATGACATTTCTAACATTGCCCACAATTATCAACTTTCTAAGTCTTTCTGAGCAGGAGAAATCGCAAAACATAGTCATTTCTTCATTGCCGTCCAAAAACAACGCTTTTTTACACTCCTGTCTCCCTTTCTCTTGGAAACAATGACTTACATCAATTCTTTTACATAATTCTTGTTTCTCATGACATTTCTAACATTGCCCACAATTATCAACTTTCTAAGTCTTTCTGAGCAGGAGAAATCGCAAAACATAGTCATTTCTTCATTGCCGTCCAAAAACAACGCTTTTTTACACTCCTGTCTCCCTTTCTCTTGGAAACAATGACTTACATCAATTCTTTTACATAATTCTTGTTTCTCATGACATTTCTAACATTGCCCACAATTATCAACTTTCTAAGTCTTTCTGAGCAGGAGAAATCGCAAAACATAGTCATTTCTTCATTGCCGTCCAAAAACAACGCTTTTTTACACTCCGGTCTCCCTTTCTCTTGGAAACAATGACTTACATCAATTCTTTTACATAATTCTTGTTTCTCATGACATTTCTAACATTGCCCACAGTTATCAACTTTCTAAGTCTTTCTGAGCAGGAGAAATCGCAAAACATAGTCATTTCTTCATTGCCGTCCAAAAACAACGCTTTTTTACACTCCTGTCTCCCTTTCTCTTGGAAACAATGACTTACATCAATTCTTTTACATAATTCTTGTTTCTCATGACATTTCTAACATTGCCCACAATTATCAACTTTCTAAGTCTTTCTGAGCAGGAGAAATCGCAAAACATAGTCATTTCTTCATTGCCGTCCAAAAACAACGCTTTTTTACACTCCGGTCTCCCTTTCTCTTGGAAACAATGACTTACATCAATTCTTTTACATAATTCTTGTTTCTCATGACATTTCTAACATTGCCCACAATTATCAACTTTCTAAGTCTTTCTGAGCAAGAGAAATCGCAAAACAGTCATTTCTTCATTGCCGTCCAAAAACAATGCTTTTTTACACTCCGGTCTCCCTTTCTCTTGGAAACAATGACTTACATCAATTCTTTTACATAATTCTTGTTTCTCATGACATTTCTAACATTGCCCACAATTATCAACTTTCTAAGTCTTTCTGAGCAGGAGAAATCGCAAAACATAGTCATTTCTTCATTGCCGTCCAAAAACAACGCTTTTTTACACTCCTGTCTCCCTTTCTCTTGGAAACAATGACTTACATCAATTCTTTTACATAATTCTTGTTTCTCATGACATTTCTTACATTGCCCACAATTATCAACTTTCTAAGTCTTTCTGAGTAGGAGAAATCGCAAAACATAGTCATTTCTTCATTGCCGTCCAAAAACAACGCTTTTTTACACTCCTGTCTCCCTTTCTTTTGGAAACAATGACTTACATCAATTCTTTTACATAATTCTTGTTTCTCATGACATTTCTAACAATTCCCACAATTATCAACTTTCTAAGTCTTTGTGAGCAAGAGAAATCGCAAACAGTCATTTCTTCATTGCCGTCCAAAAACAACGCTTTTTTACACTCCGGTCTCCCTTTCTCTTGGAAACAATGACTTACATCAATTCTTTTACATAATTCTTGTTTCTCATGACATTTCTAACATTGCCCACAATTATCAACTTTCTAAGTCTTTCTGAGCAGGAGAAATCGCAAAACATAGTCATTTCTTCATTGCCGTCCAAAAACAACGCTTTTTTACACTCCTGTCTCCCTTTCTCTTGGAAACAATGACTTACATCAATTCTTTTACATAATTCTTGTTTCTCATGACATTTCTAACATTGCCCACAATTATCAACTTTCTAAGTCTTTCTGAGCAGGAGAAATCGCAAAACATAGTCATTTCTTCATTGCCGTCCAAAAACAACGCTTTTTTACACTCCGGTCTCCCTTTCTCTTGGAAACAATGACTTACATCAATTCTTTTACATAATTCTTGTTTCTCATGACATTTCTAACATTGCCCACAATTATCAACTTTCTAAGTCTTTCTGAGCAAGAGAAATCGCAAAACAGTCATTTCTTCATTGCCGTCCAAAAACAATGCTTTTTTACACTCCGGTCTCCCTTTCTCTTGGAAACAATGACTTACATCAATTCTTTTACATAATTCTTGTTTCTCATGACATTTCTAACATTGCCCACAATTATCAACTTTCTAAGTCTTTCTGAGCAGGAGAAATCGCAAAACATAGTCATTTCTTCATTGCCGTCCAAAAACAACGCTTTTTTACACTCCTGTCTCCCTTTCTCTTGGAAACAATGACTTACATCAATTCTTTTACATAATTCTTGTTTCTCATGACATTTCTTACATTGCCCACAATTATCAACTTTCTAAGTCTTTCTGAGCAGGAGAAATCGCAAAACATAGTCATTTCTTCATTGCCGTCCAAAAACAACGCTTTTTTACACTCCTGTCTCCCTTTCTTTTGGAAACAATGACTTACATCAATTCTTTTACATAATTCTTGTTTCTCATGACATTTCTAACATTTCCCACAATTATCAACTTTCTAAGTCTTTGTGAGCAAGAGAAATCGCAAAACAGTCATTTCTTCATTGCCGTCCAAAAACAACGCTTTTTTACACTCCGGTCTCCCTTTCTCTTGGAAACAATGACTTACATCAATTCTTTTACATAATTCTTGTTTCTCATGACATTTCTAACATTGCCCACAATTATCAACTTTCTAAGTCTTTCTGAGCAAGAGAAATCGCAAAACAGTCATTTCTTCATTGCCGTCCAAAAACAATGCTTTTTTACACTCCGGTCTCCCTTTCTCTTGGAAACAATGACTTACATCAATTCTTTTACATAATTCTTGTTTCTCATGACATTTCTAACATTGCCCACAATTATCAACTTTCTAAGTCTTTCTGAGCAGGAGAAATCGCAAAACATAGTCATTTCTTCATTGCCGTCCAAAAACAACGCTTTTTTACACTCCTGTCTCCCTTTCTCTTGGAAACAATGACTTACATCAATTCTTTTACATAATTCTTGTTTCTCATGACATTTCTAACTTTGCCCACAATTATCAACTTTCTAAGTCTTTCTGAGCAGGAGAAATCGCAAAACATAGTCATTTCTTCATTGCCGTCCAAAAACAACGCTTTTTTACACTCCTGTCTCCCTTTCTCTTGGAAACAATGACTTACATCAATTCTTTTACATAATTCTTGTTTCTCATGACATTTCTAACATTGCCCACAATTATCAACTTTCTAAGTCTTTCTGAGCAGGAGAAATCGCAAAACATAGTCATTTCTTCATTGCCGTCCAAAAACAACGCTTTTTTACACTCCGGTCTCCCTTTCTCTTGGAAACAATGACTTACATCAATTCTTTTACATAATTCTTGTTTCTCATGACATTTCTAACATTGCCCACAATTATCAACTTTCTAAGACTTTCTGAGCAGGAGAAATCGCAAAACATAGTCATTTCTTCATTGCCGTCCAAAAACAACGCTTTTTTACACTCCTGTCTCCCTTTCTCTTGGAAACAATGACTTACATCAATTCTTTTACATAATTCTTGTTTCTCATGACATTTCTAACATTGCCCACAATTATCAACTTTCTAAATCTTTCTGAGCAGGAGAAATCGCAAAACATAGTCATTTCTTCATTGCCGTCCAAAAACAACGCTTTTTTACACTCCTGTCTCCCTTTCTCTTGGAAACAATGACTTACATCAATTCTTTTACATAATTCTTGTTTCTCATGACATTTCTTACATTGCCCACAATTATCAACTTTCTAAGTCTTTCTGAGCAGGAGAAATCGCAAAACATAGTCATTTCTTCATTGCCGTCCAAAAACAACACTTTTTTACACTCCGGTCTCCCTTTCTCTTGGAAACAATGACTTACATCAATTCTTTTACATAATTCTTGTTTCTCATGACATTTCTAACATTGCCCACAATTATCAACTTTCTAAGTCTTTCTGAGCAGGAGAAATCGCAAAACATAGTAATTTCTTCATTGCCGTCCAAAAACAACGCTTTTTTACACTCCTGTCTCCCTTTCTCTTGGAAACAATGACTTACATCAATTCTTTTACATAATTCTTGTTTCTCATGACATTTCTTACATTGCCCACAATTATCAACTTTCTAAGTCTTTCTGAGCAGGAGAAATCGCAAAACATAGTCATTTCTTCATTGCTGTCCAAAAACAACGCTTTTTTACACTCCGGTCTCCCTTTCTCTTGGAAACAATGACTTACATCAATTCTTTTACATAATTCTTGTTTCTCATGACATTTCTAACATTGCCCACAATTATCAACTTTCTAAGTCTTTCTGAGCAAGAGAAATCGCTAAAAAATCATTTCTTCATTGCCGTCCAAAAACAACGCTTTTTTACACTCCGGTCTCCCTTTCTCTTGGAAACAATGACTTACATCAATTCTTTTACATAATTCTTGTTTCTCATGACATTTCTAACATTGCCCACAATTATCAACTTTCTAAGTCTTTCTGAGCAAGAGAAATCGCAAAACAGTCATTTCTTCATTGCCGTCCAAAAACAATGCTTTTTTACACTCCGGTCTCCCTTTCTCTTGGAAACAATGACTTACATCAATTCTTTTACATAATTCTTGTTTCTCATGACATTTCTATCATTGCCCACAATTATCAATTTTCTAAATCTTTCTGAGCAGGAGAAATCGCAAAACATAGTCATTTCTTCATTGCCGTCCAAAAACAACGCTTTTTTACACTCCTGTCTCCCTTTCTCTTGGAAACAATGACTTACATCAATTCTTTTACATAATTCTTGTTTCTCATGACATTTCTAACATTGCCCACAATTATCAACTTTCTAAGTCTTTCTGAGCAGGAGAAATCGCAAAACATAGTCATTTCTTCATTGCCGTCCAAAAACAAAGCTTTTTTACACTCCTGTCTCCCTTTCTCTTGGAAACAATGACTTACATCAATTCTTTTACATAATTCTTGTTTCTCATGACATTTCTTACATTGCCCACAATTATCAACTTTCTAAGTCTTTCTGAGCAGGAGAAATCGCAAAACATAGTCATTTCTTCATTGCCGTCCAAAAACAACGCTTTTTTACACTCCTGTCTCCCTTTCTCTTGGAAACAATGACTTACATCAATTATTTTACATAATTCTTGTTTCTCATGACATTTCTAACATTGCCCACAATTATTAACTTTCTAAGTCTTTCTGAGCAAGAGAAAACGCAAAACAGTCATTTCTTCATTGCCGTCCAAAAACAACGCTTTTTTACACTCCGGTCTCCCTTTCTCTTGGAAACAATGACTTACATCAATTCTTTTACATAATTCTTGTTTCTCATGACATTTCTAACATTGCCCACAATTATCAACTTTCTAAGTCTTTCTGAGCAAGAGAAATCGCAAAACAGTCATTTCTTCATTGCCGTCCAAAAACAATGCTTTTTTACACTCCGGTCTCCCTTTCTCTTGGAAACAATGACTTACATCAATTCTTTTACATAATTCTTGTTTCTCATGACATTTCTAACATTGCCCACAATTATCAACTTTCTAAGTCTTTCTGAGCAGGAGAAATCGCAAAACATAGTCATTTCTTCATTGCCGTCCAAAAACAACGCTTTTTTACACTCCTGTCTCCCTTTCTCTTGGAAACAATGACTTACATCAATTCTTTTACATAATTCTTGTTTCTCATGACATTTCTAACATTGCCCACAATTATCAACTTTCTAAGTCTTTCTGAGCAGGAGAAATCGCAAAACATAGTCATTTCTTCATTGCCGTCCAAAAACAACGCTTTTTTACACTCCTGTCTCCCTTTCTCTTGGAAACAATGACTTACATCAATTCTTTTACATAATTCTTGTTTCTCATGACATTTCTAACATTGCCCACAATTATCAACTTTCTAAATCTTTCTGAGCAAGAGAAATCGCAAAACAGTCATTTCTTCATTGCCGTCCAAAAACAATGCTTTTTTACACTCCGGTCTCCCTTTCTCTTGGAAACAATGACTTACATCAATTCTTTTACATAATTCTTGTTTCTCATGACATTTCTAACATTGCCCACAATTATCAACTTTCTAAGTCTTTCTGAGCAGGAGAAATCGCAAAACATAGTCATTTCTTCATTGCCGTCCAAAAACAACGCTTTTTTACACTCCTGTCTCCCTTTCTCTTGGAAACAATGACTTACATCAATTCTTTTACATAATTCTTGTTTCTCATGACATTTCTAACATTGCCCACAATTATCAACTTTCTAAGTCTTTCTGAGCAGGAGAAATCGCAAAACATAGTCATTTCTTCATTGCCGTCCAAAAACAACGCTTTTTTACACTCCTGTCTCCCTTTCTCTTGGAAACAATGACTTACATCAATTCTTTTACATAATTCTTGTTTCTCATGACATTTCTAACATTGCCCACAATTATCAACTTTCTAAATCTTTCTGAGCAGGAGAAATCGCAAAACAGTCATTTCTTCATTGCCGTCCAAAAACAACGCTTTTTTACACTCCTGTCTCCCTTTCTCTTGGAAACAATGACTTACATCAATTCTTTTACATAATTCTTGTTTCTCATGACATTTCTTACATTGCCCACAATTATCAACTTTCTAAGTCTTTCTGAGCAGGAGAAATCGCAAAACATAGTCATTTCTTCATTGCCGTCCAAAAACAACGCTTTTTTACACTCCTGTCTCCCTTTCTCTTGGAAACAATGACTTACATCAATTATTTTACATAATTCTTGTTTCTCATGACATTTCTAACATTGCCCACAATTATCAACTTTCTAAGTCTTTCTGAGCAAGAGAAATCGCAAAACAGTCATTTCTTCATTGCCGTCCAAAAACAACGCTTTTTTACACTCCGGTCTCCCTTTCTCTTGGAAACAATGACTTACATCAATTCTTTTACATAATTCTTGTTTCTCATGACATTTCTAACATTGCCCACAATTATCAACTTTCTAAGTCTTTCTGAGCAAGAGAAATCGCAAAACAGTCATTTCTTCATTGCCGTCCAAAAACAATGCTTTTTTACACTCCGGTCTCCCTTTCTCTTGGAAACAATGACTTACATCAATTCTTTTACATAATTCTTGTTTCTCATGACATTTCTAACATTGCCCACAATTATCAACTTTCTAAGTCTTTCTGAGCAGGAGAAATCGCAAAACATAGTCATTTCTTCATTGCCGTCCAAAAACAACGCTTTTTTACACTCCTGTCTCCCTTTCTCTTGGAAACAATGACTTACATCAATTCTTTTACATAATTCTTGTTTCTCATGACATTTCTAACATTGCCCACAATTATCAACTTTCTAAGTCTTTCTGAGCAGGAGAAATCGCAAAACATAGTCATTTCTTCATTGCCGTCCAAAAACAACGCTTTTTTACACTCCTGTCTCCCTTTCTCTTGGAAACAATGACTTACATCAATTCTTTTACATAATTCTTGTTTCTCATGACATTTCTAACATTGCCCACAATTATCAACTTTCTAAATCTTTCTGAGCAAGAGAAATCGCAAAACAGTCATTTCTTCATTGCCGTCCAAAAGCAATGCTTTTTTACACTCCGGTCTCCCTTTCTCTTGGAAACAATGACTTACATCAATTCTTTTACATAATTCTTGTTTCTCATGACATTTCTAACATTGCCCACAATTATCAACTTTCTAAGTCTTTCTGAGCAGGAGAAATCGCAAAACATAGTCATTTCTTCATTGCCGTCCAAAAACAACGCTTTTTTACACTCCTGTCTCCCTTTCTCTTGGAAACAATGACTTACATCAATTCTTTTACATAATTCTTGTTTCTCATGACATTTCTAACATTGCCCACAATTATCAACTTTCTAAGTCTTTCTGAGCAGGAGAAATCGCAAACATAGTCATTTCTTCATTGCCGTCCAAAAACAACGCTTTTTTACACTCCTGTCTCCCTTTCTCTTGGAAACAATGACTTACATCAATTCTTTTACATAATTCTTGTTTCTCATGACATTTCTAACATTGCCCATAACTTTCTAAATCTTTCTGAGCAGGAGAAATCGCAAAACAGTCATTTCTTCATTGCCGTCCAAAAACAACGCTTTTTTACACTCCGGTCTCCCTTTCTCTTGGAAACAATGACTTACATCAATTCTTTTACATAATTCTTGTTTCTCATGACATTTCTAACATTGCCCACAATTATCAACTTTCTAAGTCTTTCTGAGCAAGAGAAATCGCAAAACAGTCATTTCTTCATTGCCGTCCAAAAACAATGCTTTTTTTACACTCCGGTCTCCCCTTTCTCTTGGAAACAATGACTTACATCAATTCTTTTACATAATTCTTGTTTCTCATGACATTTCTAACATTGCCCACAATTATCAACTTTCTAAGTCTTTCTGAGCAGGAGAAATCGCAAAACATAGTCATTTCTTCATTGCCGTCCAAAAAACAACGCTTTTTTACACTCCTGTCTCCCTTTCTCTTGGAAACAATGACTTACATCAATTCTTTTACATAATTCTTGTTTCTCATGACATTTCTTACATTGCCCACAATTATCAACTTTCTAAGTCTTTCTGAGCAGGAGAAATCGCAAAACATAGTCATTTCTTCATTGCCGTCCAAAAACAACGCTTTTTTTACACTCCGGTCTCCCTTTCTCTTGGAAACAATGACTTACATCAATTCTTTTACATAATTCTTGTTTCTCATGACATTTCTAACATTGCCCACAATTATCAACTTTCTAAATCTTTCTGAGCAGGAGAAATCGCAAAACATAGTCATTTCTTCATTGCCGTCCAAAAACAACGCTTTTTTACACTCCTGTCTCCCTTTCTCTGGAAACAATTACTTACATCAATTCTTTTACATAATTCTTGTTTCTCATGACATTTCTAACATTGCCCACAATTATCAACTTTCTAAGTCTTTTCTGAGCAGGAGAAATCGCAAAACATAGTCATTTCTTCATTGCCGTCCAAAAACAACGCTTTTTTTACACTCCTGTCTCCCTTTCTCTTGGAAACAATGACTTACATCAATTCTTTTACATAATTCTTGTTTCTCATGACATTTCTTACATTGCCCACAATTATCAACTTTCTAAGTCTTTCTGAGCAGGAGAAATCGCAAAACATAGTCATTTCTTCATTGCCGTCCAAAAACAACGCTTTTTTACACTCCTGTCTCCCTTTCTCTTGGAAACAATGACTTACATCAATTCTTTTACATAATTCTTGTTTCTCATGACATTTCTAACATTGCCCACAAATATCAACTTTCTAAGTCTTTCTGAGCAAGGAGAAATCGCAAAACAGTCATTTCTTCATTGCCGTCCAAAAACAACGCTTTTTTACACTCCGGTCTCCCTTTCTCTTGGAAACAATGACTTACATCAATTCTTTTACATAATTCTTGTTTCTCATGACATTTCTAACATTGCCCACAATTATCAACTTTCTAAGTCTTTCTGAGCAAGAGAAATCGCAAAACAGTCATTTCTTCATTGCCGTCCAAAAACAATGCTTTTTTACACTCCGGTCTCCCCTTTCTCTTGGAAACAATGACTTACATCAATTCTTTTACATAATTCTTGTTTCTCATGACATTTCTAACATTGCCCACAATTATCAACTTTCTAAGTCTTTCTGAGCAGGAGAAATCGCAAAACATAGTCATTTCTTCATTGCCGTCCAAAAACAACGCTTTTTTACACTCCTGTCTCCCTTTCTCTTGGAAACAATGACTTACATCAATTCTTTTACATAATTCTTGTTTCTCATGACATTTCTAACATTGCCCACAATTATCAACTTTCTAAGTCTTTCTGAGCAGGAGAAATCGCAAAACATAGTCATTTCTTCATTGCCGTCCAAAAACAACGCTTTTTACACTCCTGTCTCCCTTTCTCTTGGAAACAATGACTTACATCAATTCTTTTACATAATTCTTGTTTCTCATGACATTTCTTACATTGCCCACAATTATCAACTTTCTAAGTCTTTCTGAGCAGGAGAAATCGCAAAACATAGTAATTTCTTCATTGCGTCCAAAAACAACGCTTTTTTACACTCCTGTCTCCCTTTCTCTTGGAAACAATGACTTACATCAATTCTTTTACATAATTCTTGTTTCTCATGACATTTCTAACATTGCCCACAATTATCAACTTTCTAAGTCTTTCTGAGCAAGAGAAATCGCAAAACAGTCATTTCTTCATTGCCGTCCAAAAACAATGCTTTTTTACACTCCGGTCTCCCTTTCTCTTGGAAACAATGACTTACATCAATTCTTTTACATAATTCTTGTTTCTCATGACATTTCTAACATTGCCCACAATTATCAACTTTCTAAGTCTTTCTGAGCAGGAGAAATCGGCAAAACATAGTCATTTCTTCATTGCCGTCCAAAAACAACGCTTTTTTACACTCCTGTCTCCCTTTCTCTTGGAAACAATGACTTACATCAATTCTTTTACATAATTCTTGTTTCTCATGACATTTCTAACATTGCCCACAATTATCAACTTTCTAAGTCTTTCTGAGCAGGAGAAATCGCAAAACATAGTCATTTCTTCATTGCCGTCAAAAACAACGCTTTTTTACACTCCTGTCTCCCTTTCTCTTGGAAACAATGACTTACATCAATTCTTTTACATAATTCTCCTGCTCAGAAAGACTTAGAAAGTTGATAATTGTGGGCAATGTAAGAAATGTCATGAGAAACAAGAATTATGTAAAAGAATTGATGTAAGTCATTGTTTCCCAAGAGAAAGGGAGACAGGAGTGTAAAAAATCGTTGTTTTTGGACGGCAATGAAGAAATGACTATGTTTTGCGATTTCTCTTGCTCAGAAAGACTTAGAAAGTTGATAATTGTGGGCAATGTAAGAAATGTCATGAGAAACAAGAATTATGTAAAAGAATTGATGTAAGTCATTGTTTCCAAGAGAAAGGGAGACAGGAGTGTAAAAAATCGTTGTTTTTGGACGGCAATGAAGAAATGACTATGTTTTGCGATTTCTCCTGCTCAGAAAGACTTAGAACAGTTGATAATTGTGGGCAATGTTAGAAATGTCATGAGAAACAAGAATTATGTAAAAGAATTGATGTAAGTCATTGTTTCCAAGAGAAAGGGAGACCGGAGTGTAAAAAAGCGTTGTTTTTGGACGGCAATGAAGAAATGACTATGTTTTGCGATTTCTCTTGCTCAGAAAGACTTAGAAAGTTGATAATTGTGGGCAATGTAAGAAATGTCATGAGAAACAAGAATTATGTAAAAGAATTGATGTAAGTCATTGTTTCCAAGAGAAAGGGAGACAGGAGTGTAAAAAATCGTTGTTTTTGGACGGCAATGAAGAAATGACTATGTTTTGCGATTTCTCCTGCTCAGAAAGACTTAGAAAGTTGATAATTGTGGGCAATGTTAGAAATGTCATGAGAAACAAGAATTATGTAAAAGAATTGATGTAAGTTATTCTTTCCAAGAGAAAGGGAGACAGGAGTGTAAAAAAGCGTTGTTTTTGGACGGCAATGAAGAAATGACTATGTTTTGCGATTTCTCCTGCTCAGAAAGACTTAGAAAGTTGATAATTGTGGGCAATGTTAGAAATGTCATGAGAAACAAGAATTATGTAAAAGAATTGATGTAAGTCATTGTTTCCAAGAGAAAGGGAGACCGGAGTGTAAAAAAGCGTTGTTTTTGGACGGCAATGAAGAAATGACTATGTTTTGCGATTTCTCCTGCTCAGAAAGACTTAGAAAGTTGATAATTGTGGGCAATGTAAGAAATGTCATGAGAAACAAGAATTATGTAAAAGAATTGATGTAAGTCATTGTTTCCAAGAGAAAGGGAGACAGGAGTGTAAAAAAGCGTTGTTTTTGGATGGCAATGAAGAAATGACTATGTTTTGCGATTTCTCCTGCTCAGAAAGACTTAGAAAGTTGATAATTGTGGGCAATGTTAGAAATGTCATGAGAAACAAGAATTATGTAAAAGAATTGATGTAAGTCATTGTTTCCAAGAGAAAGGGAGACAGGAGTGTAAAAAAGCGTTGTTTTTGGACGGCAATGAAGAAATGACTATGTTTTGCTATTTCTCCTGCTCAGAAAGACTTAGAAAGTTGATAATTGTGGGCAATGTTAGAAATGTCATGAGAAACAAGAATTATGTAAAAGAATTGATGTAAGTCATTGTTTCCAAGAGAAAGGGAGACCGGAGTGTAAAAAAGCATTGTTTTTGGACGGCAATGAAGAAATGACTGTTTTGCGATTTCTCTTGCTCAGAAAGACTTAGAAAGTTGATAATTGTGGGCAATGTTAGAAATGTCATGAGAAACAAGAATTATGTAAAAGAATTGATGTAAGTCATTGTTTCCAAGAGAAAGGGAGACAGGAGTGTAAAAAAGCGTTGTTTTTGGACGGCAATGAAGAAATGACTATGTTTTGCGATTTCTCCTGCTCAGAAAGACTTAGAAAGTTGATAATTGTGGGCAATGTAAGAAATGTCATGAGAAACAAGAATTATGTAAAAGAATTGATGTAAGTCATTGTTTCCAAGAGAAAGGGAGACAGGAGTGTAAAAAAGCGTTGTTTTTGGACGGCAATGAAGAAATTACTATGTTTTGCGATTTCTCCTGCTCAGAAAGACTTAGAAAGTTGATAATTGTGGGCAATGTAAGAAATGTCATGAGAAACAAGAATTATGTAAAAGAATTGATGTAAGTCATTGTTTCCAAGAGAAAGGGAGACAGGAGTGTAAAAAAGCGTTGTTTTTGGACGGCAATGAAGAAATGACTATGTTTTGCGATTTCTCCTGCTCAGAAAGACTTAGAAAGTTGATAATTGTGGGCAATGTTAGAAATGTCATGAGAAACAAGAATTATGTAAAAGAATTGATGTAAGTCATTGTTTCCAAGAGAAAGGGAGACAGGAGTGTAAAAAAGCGTTGTTTTTGGACGGCAATGAAGAAATGACTATGTTTCGCGATTTCTCCTGCTCAGAAAGACTTAGAAAGTTGATAATTGTGGGCAATGTTAGAAATGTCATGAGAAACAAGAATTATGTAAAAGAATTGATGTAAGTCATTGTTTCCAAGAGAAAGGGAGACCGGAGTGTAAAAAAGCATTGTTTTTGGACGGCAATGAAGAAATGACTATGTTTTGCGATTTCTCCTGCTCAGAAAGACTTAGAAAGTTGATAATTTTTGGCAATGTTAGAAATGTCATGAGAAACAAGAATTATGTAAAAGAATTGATGTAAGTCATTGTTTCCAAGAGAAAGGGAGACAGGAGTGTAAAAAAGCGTTGTTTTTGGACGGCAATGAAGAAATGACTATGTTTTGCGATTTCTCCTGCTCAGAAAGACTTAGAAAGTTGATAATTGTGGGCAATGTTAGAAATGTCATGAGAAACAAGAATTATGTAAAAGAATTGATGTAAGTCATTGTTTCCAAGAGAAAGGGAGACCGGAGTGTAAAAAAGCATTGTTTTTGGACGGCAATGAAGAAATGACTGTTTTGCGATTTCTCTTGCTCAGAAAGACTTAGAAAGTTGATAATTGTGGGCAATGTTAGAAATGTCATGAGAAACAAGAATTATGTAAAAGAATTGATGTAAGTCATTGTTTCCAAGAGAAAGGGAGACCGGAGTGTAAAAAAGCGTTGTTTTTGGACGGCAATGAAGAAATGACTATGTTTTGCGATTTCTCCTGCTCAGAAAGACTTAGAAAGTTGATAATTGTGGGCAATGTAAGAAATGTCATGAGAAACAAGAATTATGTAAAAGAATTGATGTAAGTCATTGTTTCCAAGAGAAAGGGAGACAGGAGTGTAAAAAAGCGTTGTTTTTGGACGGCAATGAAGAAATGACTATGTTTTGCGATTTCTCCTGCTCAGAAAGACTTAGAAAGTTGATAATTGTGGGCAATGTTAGAAATGTCATGAGAAACAAGAATTATGTAAAAGAATTGATGTAAGTCATTGTTTCCAAGAGAAAGGGAGACCGGAGTGTAAAAAAGCATTGTTTTTGGACGGCAATGAAGAAATGACTGTTTTGCGATTTCTCTTGCTCAGAAAGACTTAGAAAGTTGATAATTGTGGGCAATGTTAGAAATGTCATGAGAAACAAGAATTATGTAAAAGAATTGATGTAAGTCATTGTTTCCAAGAGAAAGGGAGACCGGAGTGTAAAAAAGCGTTGTTTTTGGACGGCAATGAAGAAATGACTGTTTTGCGATTTCTCCTGCTCAGAAAGATTTAGAAAGTTGATAATTGTGGGCAATGTTAGAAATGTCATGAGAAACAAGAATTATGTAAAAGAATTGATGTAAGTCATTGTTTCCAAGAGAAAGGGAGACAGGAGTGTAAAAAAGCGTTGTTTTTGGACGGCAATGAAGAAATGACTATGTTTTGCGATTTCTCCTGCTCAGAAAGACTTAGAAAGTTGATAATTGTGGGCAATGTTAGAAATGTCATGAGAAACAAGAATTATGTAAAAGAATTGATGTAAGTAATTGTTTCCAAGAGAAAGGGAGACAGGAGTGTAAAAAAGCGTTGTTTTTGGACGGCAATGAAGAAATGACTATGTTTTGCGATTTCTCCTGCTCAGAAAGATTTAGAAAGTTGATAATTGTGGGCAATGTTAGAAATGTCATGAGAAACAAGAATTATGTAAAAGAATTGATGTAAGTCATTGTTTCCAAGAGAAAGGGAGACCGGAGTGTAAAAAAGCGTTGTTTTTGGACGGCAATGAAGAAATGACTATGTTTTGCGATTTCTCCTGCTCAGAAAGACTTAGAAAGTTGATAATTGTGGGCAATGTAAGAAATGTCATGAGAAACAAGAATTATGTAAAAGAATTGATGTAAGTCATTGTTTCCAAGAGAAAGGGAGACAGGAGTGTAAAAAAGCGTTGTTTTTGGACGGCAATGAAGAAATGACTATGTTTTGCGATTTCTCCTGCTCAGAAAGACTTAGAAAGTTGATAATTGTGGGCAATGTTAGAAATGTCATGAGAAACAAGAATTATGTAAAAGAATTGATGTAAGTCATTGTTTCCAAGAGAAAGGGAGACCGGAGTGTAAAAAAGCATTGTTTTTGGACAGCAATGAAGAAATGACTGTTTTGCGATTTCTCTTGCTCAGAAAGACTTAGAAAGTTGATAATTGTGGGCAATGTTAGAAATGTCATGAGAAACAAGAATTATGTAAAAGAATTGATGTAAGTCATTGTTTCCAAGAGAAAGGGAGACCGGAGTGTAAAAAAGCGTTGTTTTTGGACGGCAATGAAGAAATGACTGTTTTGCGATTTCTCCTGCTCAGAAAGATTTAGAAAGTTGATAATTGTGGGCAATGTTAGAAATGTCATGAGAAACAAGAATTATGTAAAAGAATTGATGTAAGTCATTGTTTCCAAGAGAAAGGGAGACAGGAGTGTAAAAAAGCGTTGTTTTTGGACGGCAATGAAGAAATGACTATGTTTTGCGATTTCTCCTGCTCAGAAAGACTTAGAAAGTTGATAATTGTGGGCAATGTTAGAAATGTCATGAGAAACAAGAATTATGTAAAAGAATTGATGTAAGTCATTGTTTCCAAGAGAAAGGGAGACCGGAGTGTAAAAAAGCGTTGTTTTTTTGACGGCAATGAAGAAATGACTGTTTTGCGATTTCTCCTGCTCAGAAAGATTTAGAAAGTTGATAATTGTGGGCAATGTTAGAAATGTCATGAGAAACAAGAATTATGTAAAAGAATTGATGTAAGTCATTGTTTCCAAGAGAAAGGGAGACAGGAGTGTAAAAAAGCGTTGTTTTTGGACGGCAATGAAGAAATGACTATATTTTGCGATTTCTCCTGCTCAGAAAGACTTAGAAAGTTGATAATTGTGGGCAATGTAAGAAATGTCATGAGAAACAAGAATTATGTAAAAGAATTGATGTAAGTCATTGTTTCCAAGAGAAAGGGAGACAGGAGTGTAAAAAAGCGTTGTTTTTGGACGGCAATGAAGAAATTACTATGTTTTGCGATTTCTCCTGCTCGGAAAGACTTAGAAAGTTGATAATTGTGGGCAATGTTAGAAATGTCATGAGAAACAAGAATTATGTAAAAGAATTGATGTAAGTCATTGTTTCCAAGAGAAAGGGAGACCGGAGTGTAAAAAAGCGTTGTTTTTGGACGGCAATGAAGAAATGACTATGTTTTGCGATTTCTCCTGCTCAGAAAGACTTAGAAAGTTGATAATTGTGGGCAATGTAAGAAATGTCATGAGAAACAAGAATTATGTAAAAGAATTGATGTAAGTCATTGTTTCCAAGAGAAAGGGAGACAGGAGTGTAAAAAAGCGTTGTTTTTGGACGGCAATGAAGAAATGACTATGTTTTGCGATTTCTCCTGCTCAGAAAGACTTAGAAAGTTGATAATTGTGGGCAATGTTAGAAATGTCATGAGAAACAAGAATTATGTAAAAGAATTGATGTAAGTCATTGTTTCCAAGAGAAAGGGAGACAGGAGTGTAAAAAAGCGTTGTTTTTGGACGGCAATGAAGAAATGACTATGTTTTGCGATTTCTCCTGCTCAGAAAGACTTAGAAAGTTGATAATTGTGGGCAATGTTAGAAATGTCATGAGAAACAAGAATTATGTAAAAGAATTGATGTAAGTCATTGTTTCCAAGAGAAAGGGAGACCGGAGTGTAAAAAAGCATTGTTTTTGGACGGCAATGAAGAAATGACTGTTTTGCGATTTCTCTTGCTCAGAAAGACTTAGAAAGTTGATAATTGTGGGCAATGTTAGAAATGTCATGAGAAACAAGAATTATGTAAAAGAATTGATGTAAGTCATTGTTTCCAAGAGAAAGGGAGACCGGAGTGTAAAAAAGCGTTGTTTTTGGACGGCAATGAAGAAATGACTATGTTTTGCGATTTCTCCTGCTCAGAAAGACTTAGAAAGTTGATAATTGTGGGCAATGTTAGAAATGTCATGAGAAACAAGAATTATGTAAAAGAATTGATGTAAGTAATTGTTTCCAAGAGAAAGGGAGACAGGAGTGTAAAAAAGCGTTGTTTTTGGACGGCAATGAAGAAATGACTGTTTTGCGATTTCTCCTGCTCAGAAAGATTTAGAAAGTTGATAATTGTGGGCAATGTTAGAAATGTCATGAGAAACAAGAATTATGTAAAAGAATTGATGTAAGTCATTGTTTCCAAGAGAAAGGGAGACAGGAGTGTAAAAAAGCGTTGTTTTTGGACGGCAATGAAGAAATGACTATATTTTGCGATTTCTCCTGCTCAGAAAGACTTAGAAAGTTGATAATTGTGGGCAATGTAAGAAATGTCATGAGAAACAAGAATTATGTAAAAGAATTGATGTAAGTCATTGTTTCCAAGAGAAAGGGAGACAGGAGTGTAAAAAAGCGTTGTTTTTGGACGGCAATGAAGAAATTACTATGTTTTGCGATTTCTCCTGCTCGGAAAGACTTAGAAAGTTGATAATTGTGGGCAATGTTAGAAATGTCATGAGAAACAAGAATTATGTAAAAGAATTGATGTAAGTCATTGTTTCCAAGAGAAAGGGAGACCGGAGTGTAAAAAAGCGTTGTTTTTGGACGGCAATGAAGAAATGACTATGTTTTGCTATTTCTCCTGCTCAGAAAGACTTAGAAAGTTGATAATTGTGGGCAATGTAAGAATTGTCATGAGAAACAAGAATTATGTAAAAGAATTGATGTAAGTCATTGTTTCCAAGAGAAAGGGAGACAGGAGTGTAAAAAAGCGTTGTTTTTGGACGGCAATGAAGAAATGACTATGTTTTGCGATTTCTCCTGCTCAGAAAGACTTAGAAAGTTGATAATTGTGGGCAATGTTAGAAATGTCATGAGAAACAAGAATTATGTAAAAGAATTGATGTAAGTCATTGTTTCCAAGAGAAAGGGAGACAGGAGTGTAAAAAAGCGTTGTTTTTGGACGGCAATGAAGAAATGACTATGTTTTGCGATTTCTCCTGCTCAGAAAGACTTAGAAAGTTGATAATTGTGGGCAATGTTAGAAATGTCATGAGAAACAAGAATTATGTAAAAGAATTGATGTAAGTCATTGTTTCCAAGAGAAAGGGAGACCGGAGTGTAAAAAAGCATTGTTTTTGGACGGCAATGAAGAAATGACTATGTTTTGCGATTTCTCCTGCTCAGAAAGACTTAGAAAGTTGATAATTGTGGGCAATGTTAGAAATGTCATGAGAAACAAGAATTATGTAAAAGAATTGATGTAAGTCATTGTTTCCAAGAGAAAGGGAGACCGGAGTGTAAAAAAGCATTGTTTTTGGACGGCAATGAAGAAATGACTGTTTTGCGATTTCTCTTGCTCAGAAAGACTTAGAAAGTTGATAATTGTGGGCAATGTTAGAAATGTCATGAGAAACAAGAATTATGTAAAAGAATTGATGTAAGTCATTGTTTCCAAGAGAAAGGGAGACCGGAGTGTAAAAAAGCGTTGTTTTTGGACGGCAATGAAGAAATGACTATGTTTTGCGATTTCTCCTGCTCAGAAAGACTTAGAAAGTTGATAATTGTGGGCAATGTTAGAAATGTCATGAGAAACAAGAATTATGTAAAAGAATTGATGTAAGTAATTGTTTCCAAGAGAAAGGGAGACAGGAGTGTAAAAAAGCGTTGTTTTTGGACGGCAATGAAGAAATGACTGTTTTGCGATTTCTCCTGCTCAGAAAGATTTAGAAAGTTGATAATTGTGGGCAATGTTAGAAATGTCATGAGAAACAAGAATTATGTAAAAGAATTGATGTAAGTCATTGTTTCCAAGAGAAAGGGAGACAGGAGTGTAAAAAAGCGTTGTTTTTGGACGGCAATGAAGAAATGACTATATTTTGCGATTTCTCCTGCTCAGAAAGACTTAGAAAGTTGATAATTGTGGGCAATGTAAGAAATGTCATGAGAAACAAGAATTATGTAAAAGAATTGATGTAAGTCATTGTTTCCAAGAGAAAGGGAGACAGGAGTGTAAAAAAGCGTTGTTTTTGGACGGCAATGAAGAAATTACTATGTTTTGCGATTTCTCCTGCTCGGAAAGACTTAGAAAGTTGATAATTGTGGGCAATGTTAGAAATGTCATGAGAAACAAGAATTATGTAAAAGAATTGATGTAAGTCATTGTTTCCAAGAGAAAGGGAGACCGGAGTGTAAAAAAGCGTTGTTTTTGGACGGCAATGAAGAAATGACTATGTTTTGCTATTTCTCCTGCTCAGAAAGACTTAGAAAGTTGATAATTGTGGGCAATGTAAGAATTGTCATGAGAAACAAGAATTATGTAAAAGAATTGATGTAAGTCATTGTTTCCAAGAGAAAGGGAGACAGGAGTGTAAAAAAGCGTTGTTTTTGGACGGCAATGAAGAAATGACTATGTTTTGCGATTTCTCCTGCTCAGAAAGACTTAGAAAGTTGATAATTGTGGGCAATGTTAGAAATGTCATGAGAAACAAGAATTATGTAAAAGAATTGATGTAAGTCATTGTTTCCAAGAGAAAGGGAGACAGGAGTGTAAAAAAGCGTTGTTTTTGGACGGCAATGAAGAAATGACTATGTTTTGCGATTTCTCCTGCTCAGAAAGACTTAGAAAGTTGATAATTGTGGGCAATGTTAGAAATGTCATGAGAAACAAGAATTATGTAAAAGAATTGATGTAAGTCATTGTTTCCAAGAGAAAGGGAGACCGGAGTGTAAAAAAGCATTGTTTTTGGACGGCAATGAAGAAATGACTGTTTTGCGATTTCTCTTGCTCAGAAAGACTTAGAAAGTTGATAATTGTGGGCAATGTTAGAAATGTCATGAGAAACAAGAATTATGTAAAAGAATTGATGTAAGTCATTGTTTCCAAGAGAAAGGGAGACCGGAGTGTAAAAAAGCGTTGTTTTTGGACGGCAATGAAGAAATGACTATGTTTTGCGATTTCTCCTGCTCAGAAAGACTTAGAAAGTTGATAATTGTGGGCAATGTAAGAAATGTCATGAGAAACAAGAATTATGTAAAAGAATTGATGTAAGTCATTGTTTCCAAGAGAAAGGGAGACAGGAGTGTAAAAAAGCGTTGTTTTTGGACGGCAATGAAGAAATGACTATGTTTTGCGATTTCTCCTGCTCAGAAAGACTTAGAAAGTTGATAATTGTGGGCAATGTTAGAAATGTCATGAGAAACAAGAATTATGTAAAAGAATTGATGTAAGTCATTGTTTCCAAGAGAAAGGGAGACAGGAGTGTAAAAAAGCGTTGTTTTTGGACGGCAATGAAGAAATGACTATGTTTTGCGATTTCTCCTGCTCAGAAAGACTTAGAAAGTTGATAATTGTGGGCAATGTTAGAAATGTCATGAGAAACAAGAATTATGTAAAAGAATTGATGTAAGTCATTGTTTCCAAGAGAAAGGGAGACCGGAGTGTAAAAAAGCATTGTTTTTGGACGGCAATGAAGAAATGACTGTTTTGCGATTTCTCTTGCTCAGAAAGACTTAGAAAGTTGATAATTGTGGGCAATGTTAGAAATGTCATGAGAAACAAGAATTATGTAAAAGAATTGATGTAAGTCATTGTTTCCAAGAGAAAGGGAGACCGGAGTGTAAAAAAGCGTTGTTTTTGGACGGCAATGAAGAAATGACTATGTTTTGCGATTTCTCCTGCTCAGAAAGACTTAGAAAGTTGATAATTGTGGGCAATGTTAGAAATGTCATGAGAAACAAGAATTATGTAAAAGAATTGATGTAAGTAATTGTTTCCAAGAGAAAGGGAGACAGGAGTGTAAAAAAGCGTTGTTTTTGGACGGCAATGAAGAAATGACTGTTTTGCGATTTCTCCTGCTCAGAAAGATTTAGAAAGTTGATAATTGTGGGCAATGTTAGAAATGTCATGAGAAACAAGAATTATGTAAAAGAATTGATGTAAGTCATTGTTTCCAAGAGAAAGGGAGACAGGAGTGTAAAAAAGCGTTGTTTTTGGACGGCAATGAAGAAATGACTATATTTTGCGATTTCTCCTGCTCAGAAAGACTTAGAAAGTTGATAATTGTGGGCAATGTAAGAAATGTCATGAGAAACAAGAATTATGTAAAAGAATTGATGTAAGTCATTGTTTCCAAGAGAAAGGGAGACAGGAGTGTAAAAAAGCGTTGTTTTTGGACGGCAATGAAGAAATTACTATGTTTTGCGATTTCTCCTGCTCAGAAAGACTTAGAAAGTTGATAATTGTGGGCAATGTTAGAAATGTCATGAGAAACAAGAATTATGTAAAAGAATTGATGTAAGTCATTGTTTCCAAGAGAAAGGGAGACCGGAGTGTAAAAAAGCATTGTTTTTGGACGGCAATGAAGAAATGACTGTTTTGCGATTTCTCTTGCTCAGAAAGACTTAGAAAGTTGATAATTGTGGGCAATGTTAGAAATGTCATGAGAAACAAGAATTATGTAAAAGAATTGATGTAAGTCATTGTTTCCAAGAGAAAGGGAGACCGGAGTGTAAAAAAGCGTTGTTTTTGGACGGCAATGAAGAAATGACTATGTTTTGCGATTTCTCCTGCTCAGAAAGACTTAGAAAGTTGATAATTGTGGGCAATGTAAGAAATGTCATGAGAAACAAGAATTATGTAAAAGAATTGATGTAAGTCATTGTTTCCAAGAGAAAGGGAGACAGGAGTGTAAAAAAGCGTTGTTTTTGGACGGCAATGAAGAAATGACTATGTTTTGCGATTTCTCCTGCTCAGAAAGACTTAGAAAGTTGATAATTGTGGGCAATGTTAGAAATGTCATGAGAAACAAGAATTATGTAAAAGAATTGATGTAAGTCATTGTTTCCAAGAGAAAGGGAGACAGGAGTGTAAAAAAGCGTTGTTTTTGGACGGCAATGAAGAAATGACTATGTTTTGCGATTTCTCCTGCTCAGAAAGACTTAGAAAGTTGATAATTGTGGGCAATGTTAGAAATGTCATGAGAAACAAGAATTATGTAAAAGAATTGATGTAAGTCATTGTTTCCAAGAGAAAGGGAGACCGGAGTGTAAAAAAGCATTGTTTTTGGACGGCAATGAAGAAATGACTGTTTTGCGATTTCTCTTGCTCAGAAAGACTTAGAAAGTTGATAATTGTGGGCAATGTTAGAAATGTCATGAGAAACAAGAATTATGTAAAAGAATTGATGTAAGTCATTGTTTCCAAGAGAAAGGGAGACCGGAGTGTAAAAAAGCGTTGTTTTTGGACGGCAATGAAGAAATGACTATGTTTTGCGATTTCTCCTGCTCAGAAAGACTTAGAAAGTTGATAATTGTGGGCAATGTTAGAAATGTCATGAGAAACAAGAATTATGTAAAAGAATTGATGTAAGTAATTGTTTCCAAGAGAAAGGGAGACAGGAGTGTAAAAAAGCGTTGTTTTTGGACGGCAATGAAGAAATGACTGTTTTGCGATTTCTCCTGCTCAGAAAGATTTAGAAAGTTGATAATTGTGGGCAATGTTAGAAATGTCATGAGAAACAAGAATTATGTAAAAGAATTGATGTAAGTCATTGTTTCCAAGAGAAAGGGAGACAGGAGTGTAAAAAAGCGTTGTTTTTGGACGGCAATGAAGAAATGACTATATTTTGCGATTTCTCCTGCTCAGAAAGACTTAGAAAGTTGATAATTGTGGGCAATGTAAGAAATGTCATGAGAAACAAGAATTATGTAAAAGAATTGATGTAAGTCATTGTTTCCAAGAGAAAGGGAGACAGGAGTGTAAAAAAGCGTTGTTTTTGGACGGCAATGAAGAAATTACTATGTTTTGCGATTTCTCCTGCTCGGAAAGACTTAGAAAGTTGATAATTGTGGGCAATGTTAGAAATGTCATGAGAAACAAGAATTATGTAAAAGAATTGATGTAAGTCATTGTTTCCAAGAGAAAGGGAGACCGGAGTGTAAAAAAGCGTTGTTTTTGGACGGCAATGAAGAAATGACTATGTTTTGCTATTTCTCCTGCTCAGAAAGACTTAGAAAGTTGATAATTGTGGGCAATGTAAGAATTGTCATGAGAAACAAGAATTATGTAAAAGAATTGATGTAAGTCATTGTTTCCAAGAGAAAGGGAGACAGGAGTGTAAAAAAGCGTTGTTTTTGGACGGCAATGAAGAAATGACTATGTTTTGCGATTTCTCCTGCTCAGAAAGACTTAGAAAGTTGATAATTGTGGGCAATGTTAGAAATGTCATGAGAAACAAGAATTATGTAAAAGAATTGATGTAAGTCATTGTTTCCAAGAGAAAGGGAGACAGGAGTGTAAAAAAGCGTTGTTTTTGGACGGCAATGAAGAAATGACTATGTTTTGCGATTTCTCCTGCTCAGAAAGACTTAGAAAGTTGATAATTGTGGGCAATGTTAGAAATGTCATGAGAAACAAGAATTATGTAAAAGAATTGATGTAAGTCATTGTTTCCAAGAGAAAGGGAGACCGGAGTGTAAAAAAGCATTGTTTTTGGACGGCAATGAAGAAATGACTATGTTTTGCGATTTCTCCTGCTCAGAAAGACTTAGAAAGTTGATAATTGTGGGCAATGTTAGAAATGTCATGAGAAACAAGAATTATGTAAAAGAATTGATGTAAGTCATTGTTTCCAAGAGAAAGGGAGACCGGAGTGTAAAAAAGCATTGTTTTTGGACGGCAATGAAGAAATGACTGTTTTGCGATTTCTCTTGCTCAGAAAGACTTAGAAAGTTGATAATTGTGGGCAATGTTAGAAATGTCATGAGAAACAAGAATTATGTAAAAGAATTGATGTAAGTCATTGTTTCCAAGAGAAAGGGAGACCGGAGTGTAAAAAAGCGTTGTTTTTGGACGGCAATGAAGAAATGACTATGTTTTGCGATTTCTCCTGCTCAGAAAGACTTAGAAAGTTGATAATTGTGGGCAATGTTAGAAATGTCATGAGAAACAAGAATTATGTAAAAGAATTGATGTAAGTAATTGTTTCCAAGAGAAAGGGAGACAGGAGTGTAAAAAAGCGTTGTTTTTGGACGGCAATGAAGAAATGACTGTTTTGCGATTTCTCCTGCTCAGAAAGATTTAGAAAGTTGATAATTGTGGGCAATGTTAGAAATGTCATGAGAAACAAGAATTATGTAAAAGAATTGATGTAAGTCATTGTTTCCAAGAGAAAGGGAGACAGGAGTGTAAAAAAGCGTTGTTTTTGGACGGCAATGAAGAAATGACTATATTTTGCGATTTCTCCTGCTCAGAAAGACTTAGAAAGTTGATAATTGTGGGCAATGTAAGAAATGTCATGAGAAACAAGAATTATGTAAAAGAATTGATGTAAGTCATTGTTTCCAAGAGAAAGGGAGACAGGAGTGTAAAAAAGCGTTGTTTTTGGACGGCAATGAAGAAATTACTATGTTTTGCGATTTCTCCTGCTCGGAAAGACTTAGAAAGTTGATAATTGTGGGCAATGTTAGAAATGTCATGAGAAACAAGAATTATGTAAAAGAATTGATGTAAGTCATTGTTTCCAAGAGAAAGGGAGACCGGAGTGTAAAAAAGCGTTGTTTTTGGACGGCAATGAAGAAATGACTATGTTTTGCTATTTCTCCTGCTCAGAAAGACTTAGAAAGTTGATAATTGTGGGCAATGTAAGAATTGTCATGAGAAACAAGAATTATGTAAAAGAATTGATGTAAGTCATTGTTTCCAAGAGAAAGGGAGACAGGAGTGTAAAAAAGCGTTGTTTTTGGACGGCAATGAAGAAATGACTATGTTTTGCGATTTCTCCTGCTCAGAAAGACTTAGAAAGTTGATAATTGTGGGCAATGTTAGAAATGTCATGAGAAACAAGAATTATGTAAAAGAATTGATGTAAGTCATTGTTTCCAAGAGAAAGGGAGACAGGAGTGTAAAAAAGCGTTGTTTTTGGACGGCAATGAAGAAATGACTATGTTTTGCGATTTCTCCTGCTCAGAAAGACTTAGAAAGTTGATAATTGTGGGCAATGTTAGAAATGTCATGAGAAACAAGAATTATGTAAAAGAATTGATGTAAGTCATTGTTTCCAAGAGAAAGGGAGACCGGAGTGTAAAAAAGCATTGTTTTTGGACGGCAATGAAGAAATGACTGTTTTGCGATTTCTCTTGCTCAGAAAGACTTAGAAAGTTGATAATTGTGGGCAATGTTAGAAATGTCATGAGAAACAAGAATTATGTAAAAGAATTGATGTAAGTCATTGTTTCCAAGAGAAAGGGAGACCGGAGTGTAAAAAAGCGTTGTTTTTGGACGGCAATGAAGAAATGACTATGTTTTGCGATTTCTCCTGCTCAGAAAGACTTAGAAAGTTGATAATTGTGGGCAATGTTAGAAATGTCATGAGAAACAAGAATTATGTAAAAGAATTGATGTAAGTAATTGTTTCCAAGAGAAAGGGAGACAGGAGTGTAAAAAAGCGTTGTTTTTGGACGGCAATGAAGAAATGACTATGTTTTGCGATTTCTCCTGCTCAGAAAGATTTAGAAAGTTGATAATTGTGGGCAATGTTAGAAATGTCATGAGAAACAAGAATTATGTAAAAGAATTGATGTAAGTCATTGTTTCCAAGAGAAAGGGAGACCGGAGTGTAAAAAAGCGTTGTTTTTGGACGGCAATGAAGAAATGACTATGTTTTGCGATTTCTCCTGCTCAGAAAGACTTAGAAAGTTGATAATTGTGGGCAATGTTAGAAATGTCATGAGAAACAAGAATTATGTAAAAGAATTGATGTAAGTCATTGTTTCCAAGAGAAAGGGAGACCGGAGTGTAAAAAAGCATTGTTTTTGGACGGCAATGAAGAAATGACTGTTTTGCGATTTCTCTTGCTCAGAAAGACTTAGAAAGTTGATAATTGTGGGCAATGTTAGAAATGTCATGAGAAACAAGAATTATGTAAAAGAATTGATGTAAGTCATTGTTTCCAAGAGAAAGGGAGACCGGAGTGTAAAAAAGCGTTGTTTTTGGACGGCAATGAAGAAATGACTGTTTTGCGATTTCTCTTGCTCAGAAAGACTTAGAAAGTTGATAATTGTGGGCAATGTTAGAAATGTCATGAGAAACAAGAATTATGTAAAATAATTGATGTAAGTCATTGTTTCCAAGAGAAAGGGAGACAGGAGTGTAAAAAAGCGTTGTTTTTGGACGGCAATGAAGAAATGACTATGTTTTGCGATTTCTCCTGCTCAGAAAGACTTAGAAAGTTGATAATTGTGGGCAATGTAAGAAATGTCATGAGAAACAAGAATTATGTAAAAGAATTGATGTAAGTCATTGTTTCCAAGAGAAAGGGAGACAGGAGTGTAAAAAAGCTTTGTTTTTGGACGGCAATGAAGAAATGACTATGTTTTGCGATTTCTCCTGCTCAGAAAGACTTAGAAAGTTGATAATTGTGGGCAATGTTAGAAATGTCATGAGAAACAAGAATTATGTAAAAGAATTGATGTAAGTCATTGTTTCCAAGAGAAAGGGAGACCGGAGTGTAAAAAAGCGTTGTTTTTGGACGGCAATGAAGAAATGACTATGTTTTGCGATTTCTCCTGCTCAGAAAGACTTAGAAAGTTGATAATTGTGGGCAATGTAAGAAATGTCATGAGAAACAAGAATTATGTAAAAGAATTGATGTAAGTCATTGTTTCCAAGAGAAAGGGAGACAGGAGTGTAAAAAAGCGTTGTTTTTGGACGGCAATGAAGAAATGACTATGTTTTGCGATTTCTCCTGCTCAGAAAGACTTAGAAAGTTGATAATTGTGGGCAATGTTAGAAATGTCATGAGAAACAAGAATTATGTAAAAGAATTGATGTAAGTCATTGTTTCCAAGAGAAAGGGAGACAGGAGTGTAAAAAAGCGTTGTTTTTGGACGGCAATGAAGAAATGACTATGTTTTGCGATTTCTCCTGCTCAGAAAGACTTAGAAAGTTGATAATTGTGGGCAATGTTAGAAATGTCATGAGAAACAAGAATTATGTAAAAGAATTGATGTAAGTCATTGTTTCCAAGAGAAAGGGAGACCGGAGTGTAAAAAAGCATTGTTTTTGGACGGCAATGAAGAAATGACTGTTTTGCGATTTCTCTTGCTCAGAAAGACTTAGAAAGTTGATAATTGTGGGCAATGTTAGAAATGTCATGAGAAACAAGAATTATGTAAAAGAATTGATGTAAGTCATTGTTTCCAAGAGAAAGGGAGACCGGAGTGTAAAAAAGCGTTGTTTTTGGACGGCAATGAAGAAATGACTATGTTTTGCGATTTCTCCTGCTCAGAAAGACTTAGAAAGTTGATAATTGTGGGCAATGTTAGAAATGTCATGAGAAACAAGAATTATGTAAAAGAATTGATGTAAGTAATTGTTTCCAAGAGAAAGGGAGACAGGAGTGTAAAAAAGCGTTGTTTTTGGACGGCAATGAAGAAATGACTATGTTTTGCGATTTCTCCTGCTCAGAAAGATTTAGAAAGTTGATAATTGTGGGCAATGTTAGAAATGTCATGAGAAACAAGAATTATGTAAAAGAATTGATGTAAGTCATTGTTTCCAAGAGAAAGGGAGACCGGAGTGTAAAAAAGCGTTGTTTTTGGACGGCAATGAAGAAATGACTATGTTTTGCGATTTCTCCTGCTCAGAAAGACTTAGAAAGTTGATAATTGTGGGCAATGTTAGAAATGTCATGAGAAACAAGAATTATGTAAAAGAATTGATGTAAGTCATTGTTTCCAAGAGAAAGGGAGACCGGAGTGTAAAAAAGCATTGTTTTTGGACGGCAATGAAGAAATGACTGTTTTGCGATTTCTCTTGCTCAGAAAGACTTAGAAAGTTGATAATTGTGGGCAATGTTAGAAATGTCATGAGAAACAAGAATTATGTAAAAGAATTGATGTAAGTCATTGTTTCCAAGAGAAAGGGAGACCGGAGTGTAAAAAAGCGTTGTTTTTGGACGGCAATGAAGAAATGACTGTTTTGCGATTTCTCTTGCTCAGAAAGACTTAGAAAGTTGATAATTGTGGGCAATGTAAGAAATGTCATGAGAAACAAGAATTATGTAAAAGAATTGATGTAAGTCATTGTTTCCAAGAGAAAGGGAGACAGGAGTGTAAAAAAGCGTTGTTTTTGGACGGCAATGAAGAAATGACTATGTTTTGCGATTTCTCCTGCTCAGAAAGACTTAGAAAGTTGATAATTGTGGGCAATGTTAGAAATGTCATGAGAAACAAGAATTATGTAAAAGAATTGATGTAAGTCATTGTTTCCAAGAGAAAGGGAGACAGGAGTGTAAAAAAGCGTTGTTTTTGGACGGCAATGAAGAAATGACTATGTTTTGCGATTTCTCCTGCTCAGAAAGACTTAGAAAGTTGATAATTGTGGGCAATGTTAGAAATGTCATGAGAAACAAGAATTATGTAAAAGAATTGATGTAAGTCATTGTTTCCAAGAGAAAGGGAGACCGGAGTGTAAAAAAGCATTGTTTTTGGACGGCAATGAAGAAATGACTGTTTTGCGATTTCTCTTGCTCAGAAAGACTTAGAAAGTTGATAATTGTGGGCAATGTTAGAAATGTCATGAGAAACAAGAATTATGTAAAAGAATTGATGTAAGTCATTGTTTCCAAGAGAAAGGGAGACCGGAGTGTAAAAAAGCGTTGTTTTTGGACGGCAATGAAGAAATGACTATGTTTTGCGATTTCTCCTGCTCAGAAAGACTTAGAAAGTTGATAATTGTGGGCAATGTTAGAAATGTCATGAGAAACAAGAATTATGTAAAAGAATTGATGTAAGTAATTGTTTCCAAGAGAAAGGGAGACAGGAGTGTAAAAAAGCGTTGTTTTTGGACGGCAATGAAGAAATGACTATGTTTTGCGATTTCTCCTGCTCAGAAAGATTTAGAAAGTTGATAATTGTGGGCAATGTTAGAAATGTCATGAGAAACAAGAATTATGTAAAAGAATTGATGTAAGTCATTGTTTCCAAGAGAAAGGGAGACCGGAGTGTAAAAAAGCGTTGTTTTTGGACGGCAATGAAGAAATGACTATGTTTTGCGATTTCTCCTGCTCAGAAAGACTTAGAAAGTTGATAATTGTGGGCAATGTTAGAAATGTCATGAGAAACAAGAATTATGTAAAAGAATTGATGTAAGTCATTGTTTCCAAGAGAAAGGGAGACCGGAGTGTAAAAAAGCATTGTTTTTGGACGGCAATGAAGAAATGACTGTTTTGCGATTTCTCTTGCTCAGAAAGACTTAGAAAGTTGATAATTGTGGGCAATGTTAGAAATGTCATGAGAAACAAGAATTATGTAAAAGAATTGATGTAAGTCATTGTTTCCAAGAGAAAGGGAGACAGGAGTGTAAAAAAGCGTTGTTTTTGGACGGCAATGAAGAAATGACTATGTTTTGCGATTTCTCCTGCTCAGAAAGACTTAGAAAGTTGATAATTGTGGGCAATGTAAGAAATGTCATGAGAAACAAGAATTATGTAAAAGAATTGATGTAAGTCATTGTTTCCAAGAGAAAGGGAGACAGGAGTGTAAAAAAGCTTTGTTTTTGGACGGCAATGAAGAAATGACTATGTTTTGCGATTTCTCCTGCTCAGAAAGACTTAGAAAGTTGATAATTGTGGGCAATGTTAGAAATGTCATGAGAAACAAGAATTATGTAAAAGAATTGATGTAAGTCATTGTTTCCAAGAGAAAGGGAGACAGGAGTGTAAAAAAGCGTTGTTTTTGGACGGCAATGAAGAAATGACTATGTTTTGCGATTTCTCCTGCTCAGAAAGATTAAGAAAATTGATAATTGTGGGCAATGATAGAAATGTCATGAGAAACAAGAATTATGTAAAAGAATTGATGTAAGTCATTGTTTCCAAGAGAAAGGGAGACCGGAGTGTAAAAAAGCATTGTTTTTGGACGGCAATGAAGAAATGACTGTTTTGCGATTTCTCTTGCTCAGAAAGACTTAGAAAGTTGATAATTGTGGGCAATGTTAGAAATGTCATGAGAAACAAGAATTATGTAAAAGAATTGATGTAAGTCATTGTTTCCAAGAGAAAGGGAGACCGGAGTGTAAAAAAGCGTTGTTTTTGGACGGCAATGAAGAAATGATTTTTTAGCGATTTCTCTTGCTCAGAAAGACTTAGAAAGTTGATAATTGTGGGCAATGTTAGAAATGTCATGAGAAACAAGAATTATGTAAAAGAATTGATGTAAGTCATTGTTTCCAAGAGAAAGGGAGACCGGAGTGTAAAAAAGCGTTGTTTTTGGACAGCAATGAAGAAATGACTATGTTTTGCGATTTCTCCTGCTCAGAAAGACTTAGAAAGTTGATAATTGTGGGCAATGTAAGAAATGTCATGAGAAACAAGAATTATGTAAAAGAATTGATGTAAGTCATTGTTTCCAAGAGAAAGGGAGACAGGAGTGTAAAAAAGCGTTGTTTTTGGACGGCAATGAAGAAATTACTATGTTTTGCGATTTCTCCTGCTCAGAAAGACTTAGAAAGTTGATAATTGTGGGCAATGTTAGAAATGTCATGAGAAACAAGAATTATGTAAAAGAATTGATGTAAGTCATTGTTTCCAAGAGAAAGGGAGACCGGAGTGTAAAAAAGTGTTGTTTTTGGACGGCAATGAAGAAATGACTATGTTTTGCGATTTCTCCTGCTCAGAAAGACTTAGAAAGTTGATAATTGTGGGCAATGTAAGAAATGTCATGAGAAACAAGAATTATGTAAAAGAATTGATGTAAGTCATTGTTTCCAAGAGAAAAGGAGACAGGAGTGTAAAAAAGCGTTGTTTTTGGACGGCAATGAAGAAATGACTATGTTTTGCGATTTCTCCTGCTCAGAAAGATTTAGAAAGTTGATAATTGTGGGCAATGTTAGAAATGTCATGAGAAACAAGAATTATGTAAAAGAATTGATGTAAGTCATTGTTTCCAAGAGAAAGGGAGACAGGAGTGTAAAAAAGCGTTGTTTTTGGACGGCAATGAAGAAATGACTATGTTTTGCGATTTCTCCTGCTCAGAAAGACTTAGAAAGTTGATAATTGTGGGCAATGTTAGAAATGTCATGAGAAACAAGAATTATGTAAAAGAATTCATGTAAGTCATTGTTTCCAAGAGAAAGGGAGACCGGAGTGTAAAAAAGCGTTGTTTTTGGACGGCAATGAAGAAATGACTATGTTTTGCGATTTCTCCTGCTCAGAAAGACTTAGAAAGTTGATAATTGTGGGCAATGTTAGAAATGTCATGAGAAACAAGAATTATGTAAAAGAATTGATGTAAGTCATTGTTTCCAAGAGAAAGGGAGACAGGAGTGTAAAAAAGCGTTGTTTTTGGACGGCAATGAAGAAATGACTATGTTTTGCGATTTCTCCTGCTCAGAAAGACTTAGAAAGTTGATAATTGTGGGCAATGTTAGAAATGTCATGAGAAACAAGAATTATGTAAAAGAATTGATGTAAGTCATTGTTTCCAAGAGAAAGGGAGACAGGAGTGTAAAAAAGCGTTGTTTTTGGACGGCAATGAAGAAATGACTATGTTTTGCGATTTCTCCTGCTCAGAAAGACTTAGAAAGTTGATAATTGTGGGCAATGTTAGAAATGTCATGAGAAACAAGAATTATGTAAAAGAATTGATGTAAGTCATTGTTTCCAAGAGAAAGGGAGACCGGAGTGTAAAAAAGCATTGTTTTTGGACGGCAATGAAGAAATGACTATGTTTTGCGATTTCTCCTGCTCAGAAAGACTTAGAAAGTTGATAATTGTGGGCAATGTTAGAAATGTCATGAGAAACAAGAATTATGTAAAAGAATTGATGTAAGTCATTGTTTCCAAGAGAAAGGGAGACCGGAGTGTAAAAAAGCATTGTTTTTGGACGGCAATGAAGAAATGACTGTTTTGCGATTTCTCTTGCTCAGAAAGACTTAGAAAGTTGATAATTGTGGGCAATGTTAGAAATGTCATGAGAAACAAGAATTATGTAAAAGAATTGATGTAAGTCATTGTTTCCAAGAGAAAGGGAGACCGGAGTGTAAAAAAGCGTTGTTTTTGGACGGCAATGAAGAAATGACTGTTTTGCGATTTCTCCTGCTCAGAAAGATTTAGAAAGTTGATAATTGTGGGCAATGTTAGAAATGTCATGAGAAACAAGAATTATGTAAAAGAATTGATGTATGTCATTGTTTCCAAGAGAAAGGGAGACAGGAGTGTAAAAAAGCGTTGTTTTTGGACGGCAATGAAGAAATGACTATGTTTTGCGATTTCTCCTGCTCAGAAAGACTTAGAAAGTTGATAATTGTGGGCAATGTAAGAAATGTCATGAGAAACAAGAATTATGTAAAAGAATTGATGTAAGTCATTGTTTCCAAGAGAAAGGGAGACAGGAGTGTAAAAAAGCGTTGTTTTTGGACGGCAATGAAGAAATGACTATGTTTTGCGATTTCTCCTGCTCAGAAAGACTTAGAAAGTTGATAATTGTGGGCAATGTAAGAAATGTCATGAGAAACAAGAATTATGTAAAAGAATTGATGTAAGTCATTGTTTCCAAGAGAAAGGGAGACAGGAGTGTAAAAAAGCGTTGTTTTTGGACGGCAATGAAGAAATGACTATGTTTTGCGATTTCTCCTGCTCAGAAAGACTTAGAAAGTTGATAATTGTGGGCAATGTTAGAAATGTCATGAGAAACAAGAATTATGTAAAAGAATTGATGTAAGTCATTGTTTCCAAGAGAAAGGGAGACAGGAGTGTAAAAAAGCGTTGTTTTTGGACGGCAATGAAGAAATGACTATGTTTTGCGATTTCTCCTGCTCAGAAAGACTTAGAAAGTTGATAATTGTGGGCAATGTTAGAAATGTCATGAGAAACAAGAATTATGTAAAAGAATTGATGTAAGTCATTGTTTCCAAGAGAAAGGGAGACCGGAGTGTAAAAAAGCATTGTTTTTGGACGGCAATGAAGAAATGACTGTTTTGCGATTTCTCTTGCTCAGAAAGACTTAGAAAGTTGATAATTGTGGGCAATGTTAGAAATGTCATGAGAAACAAGAATTATGTAAAAGAATTGATGTAAGTCATTGTTTCCAAGAGAAAGGGAGACCGGAGTGTAAAAAAGCGTTGTTTTTGGACGGCAATGAAGAAATGACTATGTTTTGCGATTTCTCCTGCTCAGAAAGACTTAGAAAGTTGATAATTGTGGGCAATGTTAGAAATGTCATGAGAAACAAGAATTATGTAAAAGAATTGATGTAAGTAATTGTTTCCAAGAGAAAGGGAGACAGGAGTGTAAAAAAGCGTTGTTTTTGGACGGCAATGAAGAAATGACTGTTTTGCGATTTCTCCTGCTCAGAAAGATTTAGAAAGTTGATAATTGTGGGCAATGTTAGAAATGTCATGAGAAACAAGAATTATGTAAAAGAATTGATGTATGTCATTGTTTCCAAGAGAAAGGGAGACAGGAGTGTAAAAAAGCGTTGTTTTTGGACGGCAATGAAGAAATGACTATGTTTTGCGATTTCTCCTGCTCAGAAAGACTTAGAAAGTTGATAATTGTGGGCAATGTTAGAAATGTTATGAGAAACAAGAATTATGTAAAAGAATTGATGTAAGTCATTGTTTCCAAGAGAAAGGGAGACCGGAGTGTAAAAAAGCGTTGTTTTTGGACGGCAATGCAGAAATGACTATGTTTTGCGATTTCTCCTGCTCAGAAAGACTTAGAAAGTTGATAATTGTGGGCAATGTAAGAAATGTCATGAGAAACAAGAATTATGTAAAAGAATTGATGTAAGTCATTGTTTCCAAGAGAAAGGGAGACAGGAGTGTAAAAAAGCGTTGTTTTTGGACGGCAATGAAGAAATTACTATGTTTTGCGATTTCTCCTGCTCAGAAAGACTTAGAAAGTTGATAATTGTGGGCAATGTTAGAAATGTCATGAGAAACAAGAATTATGTAAAAGAATTGATGTAAGTCATTGTTTCCAAGAGAAAGGGAGACAGGAGTGTAAAAAAGCGTTGTTTTTGGACGGCAATGAAGAAATGACTATGTTTTGCGATTTCTCCTGCTCAGAAAGACTTAGAAAGTTGATAATTGTGGGCAATGTTAGAAATGTCATGAGAAACAAGAATTAGGTAAAAGAATTGATGTAAGTCATTGTTTCCAAGAGAAAGGGAGACAGGAGTGTAAAAAAGCGTTGTTTTTGGACGGCAATGAAGAAATGACTATGTTTTGCGATTTCTCCTGCTCAGAAAGACTTAGAAAGTTGATAATTGTGGGCAATGTTAGAAATGTCATGAGAAACAAGAATTATGTAAAAGAATTGATGTAAGTCATTGTTTCCAAGAGAAAGGGAGACCGGAGTGTAAAAAAGCATTGTTTTTGGACGGCAATGAAGAAATGACTATGTTTTGCGATTTCTCCTGCTCAGAAAGATTTAGAAAGTTGATAATTGTGGGCAATGTTAGAAATGTCATGAGAAACAAGAATTATGTAAAAGAATTGATGTAAGTCATTGTTTCCAAGAGAAAGGGAGACCGGAGTGTAAAAAAGCGTTGTTTTTGGACGGCAATGAAGAAATGACTATGTTTTGCGATTTCTCCTGCTCAGAAAGACTTAGAAAGTTGATAATTGCGGGCAATGTAAGAAATGTCATGAGAAACAAGAATTATGTAAAAGAATTGATGTAAGTCATTGTTTCCAAGAGAAAGGGAGACAGGAGTGTAAAAAAGCGTTGTTTTTGGACGGCAATGAAGAAATGACTGTTTTGCGATTTCTCCTGCTCAGAAAGATTTAGAAAGTTGATAATTGTGGGCAATGTTAGAAATGTCATGAGAAACAAGAATTATGTAAAAGAATTGATGTAAGTCATTGTTTCCAAGAGAAAGGGAGACAGGAGTGTAAAAAAGCGTTGTTTTTGGACGGCATTGAAGAAATGACTATGTTTTGCGATTTCTCCTGCTCAGAAAGACTTAGAAAGTTGATAATTGTGGGCAATGTTAGAAATGTCATGAGAAACAAGAATTATGTAAAAGAATTGATGTAAGTAATTGTTTCCAAGAGAAAGGGAGACCGGAGTGTAAAAAAGCATTGTTTTTGGACGGCAATGAAGAAATGACTGTTTTGCGATTTCTCTTGCTCAGAAAGACTTAGAAAGTTGATAATTGTGGGCAATGTTAGAAATGTCATGAGAAACAAGAATTATGTAAAAGAATTGATGTAAGTCATTGTTTCCAAGAGAAAGGGAGACCGGAGTGTAAAAAAGCGTTGTTTTTGGACGGCAATGAAGAAATGACTGTTTTGCGATTTCTCCTGCTCAGAAAGATTTAGAAAGTTGATAATTGTGGGCAATGTTAGAAATGTCATGAGAAACAAGAATTATGTAAAAGAATTGATGTATGTCATTGTTTCCAAGAGAAAGGGAGACAGGAGTGTAAAAAAGCGTTGTTTTTGGACGGCAATGAAGAAATGACTATGTTTTGCGATTTCTCCTGCTCAGAAAGACTTAGAAAGTTGATAATTGTGGGCAATGTAAGAAATGTCATGAGAAACAAGAATTATGTAAAAGAATTGATGTAAGTCATTGTTTCCAAGAGAAAGGGAGACAGGAGTGTAAAAAAGCGTTGTTTTTGGACGGCAATGAAGAAATGACTATGTTTTGCGATTTCTCCTGCTCAGAAAGACTTAGAAAGTTGATAATTGTGGGCAATGTAAGAAATGTCATGAGAAACAAGAATTATGTAAAAGAATTGATGTAAGTCATTGTTTCCAAGAGAAAGGGAGACAGGAGTGTAAAAAAGCGTTGTTTTTGGACGGCAATGAAGAAATGACTATGTTTTGCGATTTCTCCTGCTCAGAAAGACTTAGAAAGTTGATAATTGTGGGCAATGTTAGAAATGTCATGAGAAACAAGAATTATGTAAAAGAATTGATGTAAGTCATTGTTTCCAAGAGAAAGGGAGACAGGAGTGTAAAAAAGCGTTGTTTTTGGACGGCAATGAAGAAATGACTATGTTTTGCGATTTCTCCTGCTCAGAAAGACTTAGAAAGTTGATAATTGTGGGCAATGTTAGAAATGTCATGAGAAACAAGAATTATGTAAAAGAATTGATGTAAGTCATTGTTTCCAAGAGAAAGGGAGACCGGAGTGTAAAAAAGCATTGTTTTTGGACGGCAATGAAGAAATGACTGTTTTGCGATTTCTCTTGCTCAGAAAGACTTAGAAAGTTGATAATTGTGGGCAATGTTAGAAATGTCATGAGAAACAAGAATTATGTAAAAGAATTGATGTAAGTCATTGTTTCCAAGAGAAAGGGAGACCGGAGTGTAAAAAAGCGTTGTTTTTGGACGGCAATGAAGAAATGACTATGTTTTGCGATTTCTCCTGCTCAGAAAGACTTAGAAAGTTGATAATTGTGGGCAATGTTAGAAATGTCATGAGAAACAAGAATTATGTAAAAGAATTGATGTAAGTAATTGTTTCCAAGAGAAAGGGAGACAGGAGTGTAAAAAAGCGTTGTTTTTGGACGGCAATGCAGAAATGACTATGTTTTGCGATTTCTCCTGCTCAGAAAGACTTAGAAAGTTGATAATTGTGGGCAATGTAAGAAATGTCATGAGAAACAAGAATTATGTAAAAGAATTGATGTAAGTCATTGTTTCCAAGAGAAAGGGAGACAGGAGTGTAAAAAAGCGTTGTTTTTGGACGGCAATGAAGAAATTACTATGTTTTGCGATTTCTCCTGCTCAGAAAGACTTAGAAAGTTGATAATTGTGGGCAATGTTAGAAATGTCATGAGAAACAAGAATTATGTAAAAGAATTGATGTAAGTCATTGTTTCCAAGAGAAAGGGAGACAGGAGTGTAAAAAAGCGTTGTTTTTGGACGGCAATGAAGAAATGACTATGTTTTGCGATTTCTCCTGCTCAGAAAGACTTAGAAAGTTGATAATTGTGGGCAATGTTAGAAATGTCATGAGAAACAAGAATTAGGTAAAAGAATTGATGTAAGTCATTGTTTCCAAGAGAAAGGGAGACAGGAGTGTAAAAAAGCGTTGTTTTTGGACGGCAATGAAGAAATGACTATGTTTTGCGATTTCTCCTGCTCAGAAAGACTTAGAAAGTTGATAATTGTGGGCAATGTTAGAAATGTCATGAGAAACAAGAATTATGTAAAAGAATTGATGTAAGTCATTGTTTCCAAGAGAAAGGGAGACCGGAGTGTAAAAAAGCATTGTTTTTGGACGGCAATGAAGAAATGACTGTTTTGCGATTTCTCTTGCTCAGAAAGACTTAGAAAGTTGATAATTGTGGGCAATGTTAGAAATGTCATGAGAAACAAGAATTATGTAAAAGAATTGATGTAAGTCATTGTTTCCAAGAGAAAGGGAGACCGGAGTGTAAAAAAGCGTTGTTTTTGGACGGCAATGAAGAAATGACTATGTTTTGCGATTTCTCCTGCTCAGAAAGACTTAGAAAGTTGATAATTGTGGGCAATGTTAGAAATGTCATGAGAAACAAGAATTATGTAAAAGAATTGATGTAAGTAATTGTTTCCAAGAGAAAGGGAGACAGGAGTGTAAAAAAGCGTTGTTTTTGGACGGCAATGAAGAAATGACTATGTTTTGCGATTTCTCCTGCTCAGAAAGATTTAGAAAGTTGATAATTGTGGGCAATGTTAGAAATGTCATTAGAAACAAGAATTATGTAAAAGAATTGATGTAAGTCATTGTTTCCAAGAGAAAGGGAGACCGGAGTGTAAAAAAGCGTTGTTTTTGGACGGCAATGAAGAAATGACTATGTTTTGCGATTTCTCCTGCTCAGAAAGACTTAGAAAGTTGATAATTGCGGGCAATGTAAGAAATGTCATGAGAAACAAGAATTATGTAAAAGAATTGATGTAAGTCATTGTTTCCAAGAGAAAGGGGAGACAGGAGTGTAAAAAAGCGTTGTTTTTGGACGGCAATGAAGAAATGACTATGTTTTGCGATTTCTCCTGCTCAGAAAGACTTAGAAAGTTGATAATTGTGGGCAATGTTAGAAATGTCATGAGAAACAAGAATTATGTAAAAGAATTGATGTAAGTCATTGTTTCCAAGAGAAAGGGAGACCGGAGTGTAAAAAAGCATTGTTTTTGGACGGCAATGAAGAAATGACTGTTTTGCGATTTCTCCTGCTCAGAAAGATTTAGAAAGTTGATAATTGTGGGCAATGTTAGAAATGTCATGAGAAACAAGAATTATGTAAAAGAATTGATGTAAGTCATTGTTTCCAAGAGAAAGGGAGACAGGAGTGTAAAAAAGCGTTGTTTTTGGACGGCATTGAAGAAATGACTATGTTTTGCGATTTCTCCTGCTCAGAAAGACTTAGAAAGTTGATAATTGTGGGCAATGTTAGAAATGTCATGAGAAACAAGAATTATGTAAAAGAATTGATGTAAGTCATTGTTTCCAAGAGAAAGGGAGACCGGAGTGTAAAAAAGCATTGTTTTTGGACGGCAATGAAGAAATGACTGTTTTGCGATTTCTCTTGCTCAGAAAGACTTAGAAAGTTGATAATTGTGGGCAATGTTAGAAATGTCATGAGAAACAAGAATTATGTAAAAGAATTGATGTAAGTCATTGTTTCCAAGAGAAAGGGAGACCGGAGTGTAAAAAAGCGTTGTTTTTGGACGGCAATGAAGAAATGACTGTTTTGCGATTTCTCCTGCTCAGAAAGATTTAGAAAGTTGATAATTGTGGGCAATGTTAGAAATGTCATGAGAAACAAGAATTGTGTAAAAGAATTGATGTATGTCATTGTTTCCAAGAGAAAGGGAGACAGGAGTGTAAAAAAGCGTTGTTTTTGGACGGCAATGAAGAAATGACTATGTTTTGCGATTTCTCCTGCTCAGAAAGACTTAGAAAGTTGATAATTGTGGGCAATGTAAGAAATGTCATGAGAAACAAGAATTATGTAAAAGAATTGATGTAAGTCATTGTTTCCAAGAGAAAGGGAGATAGGAGTGTAAAAAAGCGTTGTTTTTGGACGGCAATGAAGAAATGACTATGTTTTGCGATTTCTCCTGCTCAGAAAGACTTAGAAAGTTGATAATTGTGGGCAATGTAAGAAATGTCATGAGAAACAAGAATTATGTAAAAGAATTGATGTAAGTCATTGTTTCCAAGAGAAAGGGAGACAGGAGTGTAAAAAAGCGTTGTTTTTGGACGGCAATGAAGAAATGACTATGTTTTGCGATTTCTCCTGCTCAGAAAGACTTAGAAAGTTGATAATTGTGGGCAATGTTAGAAATGTCATGAGAAACAAGAATTATGTAAAAGAATTGATGTAAGTCATTGTTTCCAAGAGAAAGGGAGACAGGAGTGTAAAAAAGCGTTGTTTTTGGACGGCAATGAAGAAATGACTATGTTTTGCGATTTCTCCTGCTCAGAAAGACTTAGAAAGTTGATAATTGTGGGCAATGTTAGAAATGTCATGAGAAACAAGAATTATGTAAAAGAATTGATGTAAGTCATTGTTTCCAAGAGAAAGGGAGACCGGAGTGTAAAAAAGCATTGTTTTTGGACGGCAATGAAGAAATGACTGTTTTGCGATTTCTCTTGCTCAGAAAGACTTAGAAAGTTGATAATTGTGGGCAATGTTAGAAATGTCATGAGAAACAAGAATTATGTAAAAGAATTGATGTAAGTCATTGTTTCCAAGAGAAAGGGAGACCGGAGTGTAAAAAAGCGTTGTTTTTGGACGGCAATGAAGAAATGACTATGTTTTGCGATTTCTCCTGCTCAGAAAGACTTAGAAAGTTGATAATTGTGGGCAATGTTAGAAATGTCATGAGAAACAAGAATTATGTAAAAGAATTGATGTAAGTAATTGTTTCCAAGAGAAAGGGAGACAGGAGTGTAAAAAAGCGTTGTTTTTGGACGGCAATGAAGAAATGACTATGTTTTGCGATTTCTCCTGCTCAGAAAGATTTAGAAAGTTGATAATTGTGGGCAATGTTAGAAATGTCATTAGAAACAAGAATTATGTAAAAGAATTGATGTAAGTCATTGTTTCCAAGAGAAAGGGAGACCGGAGTGTAAAAAAGCGTTGTTTTTGGACGGCAATGAAGAAATGACTATGTTTTGCGATTTCTCCTGCTCAGAAAGACTTAGAAAGTTGATAATTGCGGGCAATGTAAGAAATGTCATGAGAAACAAGAATTATGTAAAAGAATTGATGTAAGTCATTGTTTCCAAGAGAAAGGGAGACAGGAGTGTAAAAAAGCGTTGTTTTTGGACGGCAATGAAGAAATGACTATGTTTTGCGATTTCTCCTGCTCAGAAAGACTTAGAAAGTTGATAATTGTGGGCAATGTTAGAAATGTCATGAGAAACAAGAATTATGTAAAAAGAATTGATGTAAGTCATTGTTTCCAAGAGAAAGGGAGACCGGAGTGTAAAAAAGCATTGTTTTTGGACGGCAATGAAGAAATGACTGTTTTGCGATTTCTCCTGCTCAGAAAGATTTAGAAAGTTGATAATTGTGGGCAATGTTAGAAATGTCATGAGAAACAAGAATTATGTAAAAGAATTGATGTAAGTCATTGTTTCCAAGAGAAAGGGAGACAGGAGTGTAAAAAAGCGTTGTTTTTGGACGGCATTGAAGAAATGACTATGTTTTGCGATTTCTCCTGCTCAGAAAGACTTAGAAAGTTGATAATTGTGGGCAATGTTAGAAATGTCATGAGAAACAAGAATTATGTAAAAGAATTGATGTAAGTCATTGTTTCCAAGAGAAAGGGAGACCGGAGTGTAAAAAAGCATTGTTTTTGGACGGCAATGAAGAAATGACTGTTTTGCGATTTCTCTTGCTCAGAAAGACTTAGAAAGTTGATAATTGTGGGCAATGTTAGAAATGTCATGAGAAACAAGAATTATGTAAAAGAATTGATGTAAGTCATTGTTTCCAAGAGAAAGGGAGACCGGAGTGTAAAAAAGCGTTGTTTTTGGACGGCAATGAAGAAATGACTGTTTTGCGATTTCTCCTGCTCAGAAAGATTTAGAAAGTTGATAATTGTGGGCAATGTTAGAAATGTCATGAGAAACAAGAATTGTGTAAAAGAATTGATGTATGTCATTGTTTCCAAGAGAAAGGGAGACAGGAGTGTAAAAAAGCGTTGTTTTTGGACGGCAATGAAGAAATGACTATGTTTTGCGATTTCTCCTGCTCAGAAAGACTTAGAAAGTTGATAATTGTGGGCAATGTAAGAAATGTCATGAGAAACAAGAATTATGTAAAAGAATTGATGTAAGTCATTGTTTCCAAGAGAAAGGGAGATAGGAGTGTAAAAAAGCGTTGTTTTTGGACGGCAATGAAGAAATGACTATGTTTTGCGATTTCTCCTGCTCAGAAAGACTTAGAAAGTTGATAATTGTGGGCAATGTAAGAAATGTCATGAGAAACAAGAATTATGTAAAAGAATTGATGTAAGTCATTGTTTCCAAGAGAAAGGGAGACAGGAGTGTAAAAAAGCGTTGTTTTTGGACGGCAATGAAGAAATGACTATGTTTTGCGATTTCTCCTGCTCAGAAAGACTTAGAAAGTTGATAATTGTGGGCAATGTTAGAAATGTCATGAGAAACAAGAATTATGTAAAAGAATTGATGTAAGTCATTGTTTCCAAGAGAAAGGGAGACAGGAGTGTAAAAAAGCGTTGTTTTTGGACGGCAATGAAGAAATGACTATGTTTTGCGATTTCTCCTGCTCAGAAAGACTTAGAAAGTTGATAATTGTGGGCAATGTTAGAAATGTCATGAGAAACAAGAATTATGTAAAAGAATTGATGTAAGTCATTGTTTCCAAGAGAAAGGGAGACCGGAGTGTAAAAAAGCATTGTTTTTGGACGGCAATGAAGAAATGACTGTTTTGCGATTTCTCTTGCTCAGAAAGACTTAGAAAGTTGATAATTGTGGGCAATGTTAGAAATGTCATGAGAAACAAGAATTATGTAAAAGAATTGATGTAAGTCATTGTTTCCAAGAGAAAGGGAGACCGGAGTGTAAAAAAGCGTTGTTTTTGGACGGCAATGAAGAAATGACTATGTTTTGCGATTTCTCCTGCTCAGAAAGACTTAGAAAGTTGATAATTGTGGGCAATGTTAGAAATGTCATGAGAAACAAGAATTATGTAAAAGAATTGATGTAAGTAATTGTTTCCAAGAGAAAGGGAGACAGGAGTGTAAAAAAGCGTTGTTTTTGGACGGCAATGAAGAAATGACTATGTTTTGCGATTTCTCCTGCTCAGAAAGATTTAGAAAGTTGATAATTGTGGGCAATGTTAGAAATGTCATGAGAAACAAGAATTATGTAAAAGAATTGATGTAAGTCATTGTTTCCAAGAGAAAGGGAGACCGGAGTGTAAAAAAGCGTTGTTTTTGGACGGCAATGAAGAAATGACTTTGTTTTGCGATTTCTCCTGCTCAGAAAGACTTAGAAAGTTGATAATTGCGGGCAATGTAAGAAATGTCATGAGAAACAAGAATTATGTAAAAGAATTGATGTAAGTCATTGTTTCCAAGAGAAAGGGAGACAGGAGTGTAAAAAAGCGTTGTTTTTGGACGGCAATGAAGAAATGACTATGTTTTTGCGATTTCTCCTGCTCAGAAAGACTTAGAAAGTTGATAATTGTGGGCAATGTTAGAAATGTCATGAGAAACAAGAATTATGTAAAAGAATTGATGTAAGTCATTGTTTCCAAGAGAAAGGGAGACCGGAGTGTAAAAAAGCATTGTTTTTGGACGGCAATGAAGAAATGACTGTTTTGCGATTTCTCCTGCTCAGAAAGATTTAGAAAGTTGATAATTGTGGGCAATGTTAGAAATGTCATGAGAAACAAGAATTATGTAAAAGAATTGATGTAAGTCATTGTTTCCAAGAGAAAGGGAGACAGGAGTGTAAAAAAGCGTTGTTTTTGGACGGCATTGAAGAAATGACTATGTTTTGCGATTTCTCCTGCTCAGAAAGACTTAGAAAGTTGATAATTGTGGGCAATGTTAGAAATGTCATGAGAAACAAGAATTATGTAAAAGAATTGATGTAAGTCATTGTTTCCAAGAGAAAGGGAGACCGGAGTGTAAAAAAGCATTGTTTTTTGGACGGCAATGAAGAAATGACTGTTTTGCGATTTCTCTTGCTCAGAAAGACTTAGAAAGTTGATAATTGTGGGCAATGTTAGAAATGTCATGAGAAACAAGAATTATGTAAAAGAATTGATGTAAGTCATTGTTTCCAAGAGAAAGGGAGACCGGAGTGTAAAAAAGCGTTGTTTTTGGACGGCAATGAAGAAATGACTGTTTTGCGATTTCTCCTGCTCAGAAAGATTTAGAAAGTTGATAATTGTGGGCAATGTTAGAAATGTCATGAGAAACAAGAATTGTGTAAAAGAATTGATGTATGTCATTGTTTCCAAGAGAAAGGGAGACAGGAGTGTAAAAAAGCGTTGTTTTTGGACGGCAATGAAGAAATGACTATGTTTTGCGATTTCTCCTGCTCAGAAAGACTTAGAAAGTTGATAATTGTGGGCAATGTAAGAAATGTCATGAGAAACAAGAATTATGTAAAAGAATTGATGTAAGTCATTGTTTCCAAGAGAAAGGGAGATAGGAGTGTAAAAAAGCGTTGTTTTTGGACGGCAATGAAGAAATGACTATGTTTGCGATTTCTCCTGCTCAGAAAGACTTAGAAAGTTGATAATTGTGGGCAATGTAAGAAATGTCATGAGAAACAAGAATTATGTAAAAGAATTGATGTAAGTCATTGTTTCCAAGAGAAAGGGAGACAGGAGTGTAAAAAAGCGTTGTTTTTGGACGGCAATGAAGAAATGACTATGTTTTGCGATTTCTCCTGCTCAGAAAGACTTAGAAAGTTGATAATTGTGGGCAATGTTAGAAATGTCATGAGAAACAAGAATTATGTAAAAGAATTGATGTAAGTCATTGTTTCCAAGAGAAAGGGAGACAGGAGTGTAAAAAAGCGTTGTTTTTGGACGGCAATGAAGAAATGACTATGTTTTGCGATTTCTCCTGCTCAGAAAGACTTAGAAAGTTGATAATTGTGGGCAATGTTAGAAATGTCATGAGAAACAAGAATTATGTAAAAGAATTGATGTAAGTCATTGTTTCCAAGAGAAAGGGAGACCGGAGTGTAAAAAAGCATTGTTTTTGGACGGCAATGAAGAAATGACTGTTTTGCGATTTCTCTTGCTCAGAAAGACTTAGAAAGTTGATAATTGTGGGCAATGTTAGAAATGTCATGAGAAACAAGAATTATGTAAAAGAATTGATGTAAGTCATTGTTTCCAAGAGAAAGGGAGACCGGAGTGTAAAAAAGCGTTGTTTTTGGACGGCAATGAAGAAATGACTATGTTTTGCGATTTCTCCTGCTCAGAAAGACTTAGAAAGTTGATAATTGTGGGCAATGTTAGAAATGTCATGAGAAACAAGAATTATGTAAAAGAATTGATGTAAGTAATTGTTTCCAAGAGAAAGGGAGACAGGAGTGTAAAAAAGCGTTGTTTTTGGACGGCAATGAAGAAATGACTGTTTTGCGATTTCTCCTGCTCAGAAAGATTTAGAAAGTTGATAATTGTGGGCAATGTTAGAAATGTCATGAGAAACAAGAATTATGTAAAAGAATTGATGTATGTCATTGTTTCCAAGAGAAAGGGAGACAGGAGTGTAAAAAAGCGTTGTTTTTGGACGGCAATGAAGAAATGACTATGTTTTGCGATTTCTCCTGCTCAGAAAGACTTAGAAAGTTGATAATTGTGGGCAATGTTAGAAATGTCATGAGAAACAAGAATTATGTAAAAGAATTGATGTAAGTCATTGTTTCCAAGAGAAAGGGAGACCGGAGTGTAAAAAAAGCGTTGTTTTTGGACGGCAATGCAGAAATGACTATGTTTTGCGATTTCTCCTGCTCAGAAAGACTTAGAAAGTTGATAATTGTGGGCAATGTAAGAAATGTCATGAGAAACAAGAATTATGTAAAAGAATTGATGTAAGTCATTGTTTCCAAGAGAAAGGGAGACAGGAGTGTAAAAAAGCGTTGTTTTTGGACGGCAATGAAGAAATGACTATGTTTTGCGATTTCTCCTGCTCAGAAAGACTTAGAAAGTTGATAATTGTGGGCAATGTTAGAAATGTCATGAGAAACAAGAATTATGTAAAAGAATTGATGTAAGTCATTGTTTCCAAGAGAAAGGGAGACCGGAGTGTAAAAAAGCATTGTTTTTGGACGGCAATGAAGAAATGACTGTTTTGCGATTTCTCTTGCTCAGAAAGACTTAGAAAGTTGATAATTGTGGGCAATGTTAGAAATGTCATGAGAAACAAGAATTATGTAAAAGAATTGATGTAAGTCATTGTTTCCAAGAGAAAGGGAGACAGGAGTGTAAAAAAGCGTTGTTTTTGGACGGCAATGAAGAAATGACTATGTTTTGCGATTTCTCCTGCTCAGAAAGACTTAGAAAGTTGATAATTGTGGGCAATGTAAGAAATGTCATGAGAAACAAGAATTATGTAAAAGAATTGATGTAAGTCATTGTTTCCAAGAGAAAGGGAGACCGGAGTGTAAAAAAGCGTTGTTTTTGGACGGCAATGAAGAAATTACTATGTTTTGCGATTTCTCCTGCTCAGAAAGACTTAGAAAGTTGATAATTGTGGGCAATGTAAGAAATGTCATGAGAAACAAGAATTATGTAAAAGAATAGATGTAAGTCATTGTTTCCAAGAGAAAGGGAGACAGGAGTGTAAAAAAGCGTTGTTTTTGGACGGCAATGAAGAAATGACTATGTTTTGCGATTTCTCCCTGCTCAGAAAGACTTAGAAAGTTGATAATTGTGGGCAATGTTAGAAATGTCATGAGAAACAAGAATTATGTAAAAGAATTGATGTAAGTCATTGTTTCCAAGAGAAAGGGAGACCGGAGTGTAAAAAAGCATTGTTTTTGGACGGCAATGAAGAAATGACTGTTTTACGATTTCTCTTGCTCAGAAAGACTTAGAAAGTTGATAATTGTGGGCAATGTTAGAAATGTCATGAGAAACAAGAATTATGTAAAAGAATTCATGTAAGTCATTGTTTCCAAGAGAAAGGGAGACTGGAGTGTAAAAAAGCATTGTTTTTGGACGGCAATGAAGAAATGACTGTTTTGCGATTTCTCTTGCTCAGAAAGACTTAGAAAGTTGATAATTGTGGGCAATGTTAGAAATGTCATGAGAAACAAGAATTATGTAAAAGAATTGATGTAAGTCATTGTTTCCAAGAGAAAGGGAGACCGGAGTGTAAAAAAGCGTTGTTTTTGGACGGCAATGAAGAAATGATTTTTTGCGATTTCTCTTGCTCAGAAAGACTTAGAAAGTTGATAATTGTGGGCAATGTTAGAAATGTCATGAGAAACAAGAATTATGTAAAAGAATTGATGTAAGTCATTGTTTCCAAGAGAAAGGGAGACCGGAGTGTAAAAAAGCGTTGTTTTTGGACGGCAATGAAGAAATGACTATGTTTTGCGATTTCTCCTGCTCAGAAAGACTTAGAAAGTTGATAATTGTGGGCAATGTTAGAAATGTCATGAGAAACAAGAATTATGTAAAAGAATTGATGTAAGTCATTGTTTCCAAGAGAAAGGGAGACCGGAGTGTAAAAAAGCGTTGTTTTTGGACGGCAATGAAGAAATGACTATGTTTTGCGATTTCTCCCGCTCAGAAAGACTTAGAAAGTTGATAATTGTGGGCAATGTAAGAAATGTCATGAGAAACAAGAATTATGTAAAAGAATTGATGTAAGTCATTGTTTCCAAGAGAAAGGGAGACAGGAGTGTAAAAAAGCGTTGTTTTTGGACGGCAATGAAGAAATGACTATGTTTTGCGATTTCTCCTGCTCAGAAAGACTTAGAAAGTTGATAATTGTGGGCAATGTTAGAAATGTCATGAGAAACAAGAATTATGTAAAAGAATTGATGTAAGTCATTGTTTCCAAGAGAAAGGGAGACAGGAGTGTAAAAAAGCGTTGTTTTTGGACGGCAATGAAGAAATGACTATGTTTTGCGATTTCTCCTGCTCAGAAAGACTTAGAAAGTTGATAATTGTGGGCAATGTTAGAAATGTCATGAGAAACAAGAATTATGTAAAAGAATTGATGTAAGTCATTGTTTCCAAGAGAAAGGGAGACAGGAGTGTAAAAAAGCGTTGTTTTTGGACGGCAATGAAGAAATGACTATGTTTTGCGATTTCTCCTGCTCAGAAAGACTTAGAAAGTTGGTAATTGTGGGCAATGTAAGAAATGTCATGAGAAACAAGAATTATGTAAAAGAATTGATGTAAGTCATTGTTTCCAAGAGAAAGGGAGACAGGAGTGTAAAAAAGCGTTGTTTTTGGACGGCAATGAAGAAATGACTATGTTTTGCGATTTCTCCTGCTCAGAAAGACTTAGAAAGTTGATAATTGTGGGCAATGTTAGAAATGTCATGAGAAACAAGAATTATGTAAAAGAATTGATGTAAGTCATTGTTTCCAAGAGAAAGGGAGACAGGAGTGTAAAAAAGCGTTGTTTTTGGACGGCAATGAAGAAATGACTATGTTTTGCGATTTCTCCTGCTCAGAAAGACTTAGAAAGTTGATAATTGTGGGCAATGTTAGAAATGTCATGAGAAACAAGAATTATGTAAAAGAATTGATGTAAGTCATTGTTTCCAAGAGAAAGGGAGACAGGAGTGTAAAAAAGCGTTGTTTTTGGACGGCAATGAAGAAATGACTATGTTTTGCGATTTCTCCTGCTCAGAAAGACTTAGAAAGTTGATAATTGTGGGCAATGTAAGAAATGTCATGAGAAACAAGAATTATGTAAAAGAATTGATGTAAGTCATTGTTTCCAAGAGAAAGGGAGACAGGAGTGTAAAAAAGCGTTGTTTTTGGACGGCAATGAAGAAATGACTATGTTTTGCGATTTCTCCTGCTCAGAAAGACTTAGAAAGTTGATAATTGTGGGCAATGTTAGAAATGTCATGAGAAACAAGAATTATGTAAAAGAATTGATGTAAGTCATTGTTTCCAAGAGAAAGGGAGACAGGAGTGTAAAAAAGCGTTGTTTTTGGACGGCAATGAAGAAATGACTATGTTTTGCGATTTCTCCTGCTCAGAAAGACTTAGAAAGTTGATAATTGTGGGCAATGTTAGAAATGTCATGAGAAACAAGAATTATGTAAAAGAATTGATGTAAGTCATTGTTTCCAAGAGAAAGGGAGACCGGAGTGTAAAAAAGCATTGTTTTTGGACGGCAATGAAGAAATTACTATGTTTTGCGATTTCTCCTGCTCAGAAAGACTTAGAAAGTTGATAATTGTGGGCAATGTAAGAAATGTCATGAGAAACAAGAATTATGTAAAAGAATTGATGTAAGTCATTGTTTCCAAGAGAAAGGGAGACAGGAGTGTAAAAAAGCGTTGTTTTTGGACGGCAATGAAGAAATGACTATGTTTTGCGATTTCTCCTGCTCAGAAAGACTTAGAAAGTTGATAATTGTGGGCAATGTTAGAAATGTCATGAGAAACAAGAATTATGTAAAAGAATTGATGTAAGTCATTGTTTCCAAGAGAAAGGGAGACAGGAGTGTAAAAAAGCGTTGTTTTTGGACGGCAATGAAGAAATGACTATGTTTTGCGATTTCTCCTGCTCAGAAAGACTTAGAAAGTTGATAATTGTGGGCAATGTTAGAAATGTCATGAGAAACAAGAATTATGTAAAAGAATTGATGTAAGTCATTGTTTCCAAGAGAAAGGGAGACAGGAGTGTAAAAAAGCGTTGTTTTTGGACGGCAATGAAGAAATGACTGTTTTGCGATTTCTCTTGCTCAGAAAGACTTAGAAAGTTGATAATTGTGGGCAATGTTAGAAATGTCATGAGAAACAAAAATTATGTAAAAGAATTGATGTAAGTCATTGTTTCCAAGAGAAAGGGAGACCGGAGTGTAAAAAAGCGTTGTTTTTGGACGGCAATGAAGAAATGACTGTTTTGCGATTTCTCTTGCTCAGAAAGACTTAGAAAGTTGATAATTGTGGGCAATGTTAGAAATGTCATGAGAAACAAGAATTATGTAAAAGAATTGATGTAAGTCATTGTTTCCAAGAGAAAGGGAGACAGGAGTGTAAAAAAGCGTTGTTTTTGGACGGCAATGAAGAAATGACTATGTTTTGCGATTTCTCCTGCTCAGAAAGACTTAGAAAGTTGATAATTGTGGGCAATGTAAGAAATGTCATGAGAAACAAGAATTATGTAAAAGAATTGATGTAAGTCATTGTTTCCAAGAGAAAGGGAGACAGGAGTGTAAAAAAGCGTTGTTTTTGGACGGCAATGAAGAAATTACTATGTTTTGCGATTTCTCCTGCTCAGAAAGACTTAGAAAGTTGATTATTGTGGGCAATGTTAGAAATATCATGAGAAACAAGAATTATGTAAAAGAATTGATGTAAGTCATTGTTTCCAAGAGAAAGGGAGACCGGAGTGTAAAAAAGCGTTGTTTTTGGACGGCAATGAAGAAATGACTATGTTTTGCGATTTCTCCTGCTCAGAAAGACTTAGAAAGTTGATAATTGTGGGCAATGTAAGAAATGTCATGAGAAACAAGAATTATGTAAAAGAATTGATGTAAGTCATTGTTTCCAAGAGAAAGGGAGACAGGAGTGTAAAAAAGCGTTGTTTTTGGACGGCAATGAAGAAATGACTATGTTTTGCGATTTCTCCTGCTCAGAAAGACTTAGAAAGTTGATAATTGTGGGCAATGTTAGAAATGTCATGAGAAACAAGAATTATGTAAAAGAATTGATGTAAGTCATTGTTTCCAAGATAAAGGGAGACAGGAGTGTAAAAAAGCGTTGTTTTTGGACGGCAATGAAGAAATGACTATGTTTTGCGATTTCTCCTGCTCAGAAAGACTTAGAAAGTTGATAATTGTAAGCAATGTTAGAAATGTCATGAGAAACAAGAATTATGTAAAAGAATTGATGTAAGTCATTGTTTCCAAGAGAAAGGGAGACCGGAGTGTAAAAAAGCATTGTTTTTGGACGGCAATGAAGAAATGACTGTTTTACGATTTCTCTTGCTCAGAAAGACTTAGAAAGTTGATAATTGTAGGCAATGTTAGAAATGTCATGAGAAACAAGAATTATGTAAAAGAATTGATGTAAGTCATTGTTTCCAAGAGAAAGGGAGACAGGAGTGTAAAAAAGCATTGTTTTTGGACGGCAATGAAGAAATGACTGTTTTGCGATTTCTCTTGCTCAGAAAGACTTAGAAAGTTGATAATTGTGGGCAATGTTAGAAATGTCATGAGAAACAAGAATTATGTAAAAGAATTGATGTAAGTCATTGTTTCCAAGAGAAAGGGAGACCGGAGTGTAAAAAAGCGTTGTTTTTGGACGGCAATGAAGAAATGATTTTTTTGCGATTTCTCTTGCTCAGAAAGACTTAGAAAGTTGATAATTGTGGGCAATGTTAGAAATGTCATGAGAAACAAGAATTATGTAAAAGAATTGATGTAAGTCATTGTTTCCAAGAGAAAGGGAGACCGGAGTGTAAAAAGCGTTGTTTTTGGACGGCAATGAAGAAATGACTATGTTTTGCGATTTCTCCTGCTCAGAAAGACTTAGAAAGTTGATAATTGTGGGCAATGTTAGAAATGTCATGAGAAACAAGAATTATGTAAAAGAATTGATGTAAGTCATTGTTTCCAAGAGAAAGGGAGACAGGAGTGTAAAAAAGCGTTGTTTTTTGGACGGCAATGAAGAAATTACTATGTTTTGCGATTTCTCCTGCTCAGAAAGACTTAGAAAGTTGATAATTGTGGGCAATGTTAGAAATGTCATGAGAAACAAGAATTATGTAAAAGAATTGATGTAAGTCATTGTTTCCAAGAGAAAGGGAGACCGGAGTGTAAAAAAAGCGTTGTTTTTGGACGGCAATGAAGAAATGACTATGTTTTGCGATTTCTCCTGCTCAGAAAGACTTAGAAAGTTGATAATTGTGGGCAATGTAAGAAATGTCATGAGAAACAAGAATTATGTAAAGAATTGATGTAAGTCATTGTTTCCAAGAGAAAGGGAGACAGGAGTGTAAAAAAGCGTTGTTTTTGGACGGCAATGAAGAAATGACTATGTTTTGCGATTTCTCCTGCTCAGAAAGAATTAGAAAGTTGATAATTGTGGGCAATGTTAGAAATGTCATGAGAAACAAGAATTATGTAAAAGAATTGATGTAAGTCATTGTTTCCAAGAGAAAGGGAGACAGGAGTGTAAAAAAGCGTTGTTTTTGGACGGCAATGAAGAAATGACTGTTTTGCGATTTCTCTTGCTCAGAAAGACTTAGAAAGTTGATAATTGTGGGCAATGTTAGAAATGTCATGAGAAACAAAAATTATGTAAAAGAATTGATGTAAGTCATTGTTTCCAAGAGAAAGGGAGACCGGAGTGTAAAAAAGCGTTGTTTTTGGACGGCAATGAAGAAATGACTGTTTTGCGATTTCTCTTGCTCAGAAAGACTTAGAAAGTTGATAATTGTGGGCAATGTTAGAAATGTCATGAGAAACAAGAATTATGTAAAAGAATTGATGTAAGTCATTGTTTCCAAGAGAAAGGGAGACAGGAGTGTAAAAAAGCGTTGTTTTTGGACGGCAATGAAGAAATGACTATGTTTTGCGATTTCTCCTGCTCAGAAAGACTTAGAAAGTTGATAATTGTGGGCAATGTAAGAAATGTCATGAGAAACAAGAATTATGTAAAAGAATTGATGTAAGTCATTGTTTCCAAGAGAAAGGGAGACAGGAGTGTAAAAAAGCGTTGTTTTTGGACGGCAATGAAGAAATTACTATGTTTTGCGATTTCTCCTGCTCAGAAAGACTTAGAAAGTTGATTATTGTGGGCAATGTTAGAAATATCATGAGAAACAAGAATTATGTAAAAGAATTGATGTAAGTCATTGTTTCCAAGAGAAAGGGAGACCGGAGTGTAAAAAAGCGTTGTTTTTGGACGGCAATGAAGAAATGACTATGTTTTGCGATTTCTCCTGCTCAGAAAGACTTAGAAAGTTGATAATTGTGGGCAATGTAAGAAATGTCATGAGAACAAGAATTATGTAAAAGAATTGATGTAAGTCATTGTTTCCAAGAGAAAGGGAGACAGGAGTGTAAAAAAGCGTTGTTTTTGGACGGCAATGAAGAAATGACTATGTTTTGCGATTTCTCCTGCTCAGAAAGACTTAGAAAGTTGATAATTGTGGGCAATGTTAGAAATGTCATGAGAAACAAGAATTATGTAAAAGAATTGATGTAAGTCATTGTTTCCAAGATAAAGGGAGACAGGAGTGTAAAAAAGCGTTGTTTTTGGACGGCAATGAAGAAATGACTATGTTTTGCGATTTCTCCTGCTCAGAAAGACTTAGAAAGTTGATAATTGTAAGCAATGTTAGAAATGTCATGAGAAACAAGAATTATGTAAAAGAATTGATGTAAGTCATTGTTTCCAAGAGAAAGGGAGACCGGAGTGTAAAAAAGCATTGA
>NW_027446351.1:0-62506 GCF_038048845.1 Mixophyes fleayi | reverse complement strand
TATTGAATCATGATTCATAAATCATGAATTGAATCATAAATTATGAATCATGAATCATGAATCATGAATCATAATCGAATCATGAATCATGAATTGAATCATGAATCTTGAATCATGAATCATGAATTTAATCATGAATCATGAATTGAATCATGAATCATGAATCATGAATCATGAATTGAATCATAAATCATGATTCATGAATCATGAATCATGAATTGAATCATGAATCTTGAATCATGAATCATGAATTGAATCATGAATCATGAATCATGAATCATGAATTGAATCATAAATCATGAATCATGAATCGAATCATAAATCATGATTCATGAATCATGAATCATGAATTGAATCATGAATCATGAATCGAATCAAGAATCATGAATCATTAATCATTAATCATGAATTAAATCATGAATCATGAATCATGATTGAATCATGAATCATGAATCATTAATTGAATCATGAATCATGAATCGAATCATAAATCATGAATCATGAATCATGAATCATGAATCATGAATTGAATCATGAATCATGAATCAAATCATGAATCATGAATCATGAATATGAATCATGAATTGAATCATGAATCATGAATTATGAATCATGAATTGAATCATGAATCATGAATCATGAATCATGAATCATGAATCGAATCATGAATCATGAATCATGAATCGAATCATGAATCATGAATCATGAATCATGAATCGAATCATGAATCATGAATTGAATCATGAATCATGAATCATGAATTGAATCATGAATCATGAATTAAATCATGACTCATGAATCATGAATCATGAATCGAATCATGAATCATGAATCGAATCATGAATCATTAATCATGAATCATGAATCGAATCATGAATCATTAATCATGAATTAAATTATGAATCATGAATCGAATCATGAATCATGAATCGAATCATGAATCATTAATCATGAATCATGAATCGAATCATGAATCATTAATCATGAATTAAATTATGAATCATGAATCATAATTTGAATCATGAATCATGAATCATTAATGAATCATGAATCATGAATCGAATTATAAATTATGAATCATGAATCATGAATCATGAATTGAATCATGAATCATGAATCAAATCATGAATCATTTATCATGAATTATGAATCATGAATTGAATCATGAATCATGAATTATGAATCATGAATTGAATCATGAATTATGAATCATGAATCATGAATCATGAATTGAATCATAAATTATGAATCATGAATCGAATCATGAATCATTAATCATGAATCATGAATCATGAATCATTAATCATTAATCATGAATTAAATCATGAATCATGAATCATGAATTGAATCATGAATCATGAATCGAATCATGAATCATGAATCATGAATCATTAATCATGAATTAAATCATGAATCATGAATCTTGAATTAAAACATGAATCATGAATCATGAAACATGAATTAATCATGAATCATGAATCATAAATCGAATCATGAATCAGTAATCATGAATCATGAATAATGAAATCGAATCATGAATCATGAATCATAAATCATGAATCATGAATCATGAATTGAATCATGAATCATGAATCATGAATCGAATCATGAATCATGAATTGAATCATGAATCATGAATTAAATCATGAATCATGAATCATGAATCATGAATCGAATCATGAATCATGAATCGAATCATGAATCATTAATCATGAATCATGAATCATGAATTGAATCATGAATCATGAATCAAATCATGAATCATGAATCATGAATTATGAATCATGAAATGAATCATGAATCATGAATTATGAATCATGAATTGAATCATGAATTATGAATCATGAATCATGAATTGAATCATAAATTATGAATCATGAATCGAATCATGAATCATGAATCAAGAATCATGAATCATGAATTTAATCATAAATCATGAATCATGAATTGAATCATGAATCATGAATCGAATCATGAATCATGAATTGAATAATGAATCATGAATTGAATCATTAATCATGAATCATGAATCATGAATTGAATCATGAATCATGAATTGAATCTTGAATCATGAATCATGAATCATGAATTATGAATTAAATCATGAATCATGAATCATGAATTATGAATTAAATCATGAATCATAAATCATGAATCATGAATCGAATCATGAATCATGAATCGAATCATGAATCATGAATCATGAATTATGAATTAAATCATGAATCATGAATCATGAATCATGAATCATGAATTGAATCATGAATCATGAATCATGAATCATGAATCGAATCATGAATCATGAATCATAAATTAAATCATGAATCATGAATCATTAATCATGAATTAAATCATGAATCATGAATCATAAATCGAATCATGAATCAGTAATCATGAATCATGAATCATGAATCGAATCATGAATCATGAATCATGAATCATAAATCATGAAATCATGAATCATGAATCATTAATCATGAATTAAATCATGAATCATGAATCATGAAATTGAATCAGGAATCATGAATCATTAATTGAATCATGAATCATGAATTGAATCATAAATCATGAATCATGAATCATGAATTGAATCATGAATCATGAATCAAATCATTGAATCATTAATCATGAATCATGAATCATTAATCATTAATCATGAATTAAATCATGAATCATGAATCATGAATTGAATCATGAATCATGAATCATGAATCATGAATCATGAATCGAATCATGAATCATTAATCATGAATCATGAATCATTAATCATTAAATCAATGAATTAAATCATGAATCATGAATCATGAATCTGAATCATGAATCATGAATCATGAATCATGAATCGAATCATGAATCATGATCGAATCATGAATCATTAATCATGAATCATGAATCATTAATCATAATCATGAATTAAATCATGAATCATGAATCATGAATGAATCATGAATCATGAATCATGAATCATGAATCGAATCATGAATCATGAATCGTTAATCATTAATCATGAATTAAATCATGAATCTGAATCATGAATTGAATCATAAATCATGAATCATGAATTGAATCATGAATCATGAATCATGAATCGAATCATGAATCATGAATTGAATCATAAATCATGAATCATGAATTGAATCATTAATCATGAATCATGAATCATGAATTGAATCATGAATCATGAATGAATCTTGAATCATGAATCATGAATCATGAATTATGAATAAATCATGAATCATGAATCATGAATCATGAATCATGAATCGAATCATGAATCATTAATCATGAATCATGAATCATTAATCATTAATCATGAATTAAATCATGAATCATGAATCATTAATTGAATCATGAATCATGAATTGAATCATAAATCATGAATCATGAATCATGAATTGAATCATGAATCATGATTCAAATCATGAATCATGAATCATGAATTATGAATCATGATTGAATCATGAATCATGAATCATGAATCATGAATTGAATCATAAATCATGAATCATGAATTTAATCATGAATCATGAATCATGATCGAGTCATGAATCATGAATTGAATCATGAATCATGAATCATGAATTGAATCATTAATCATGAATCATGAATCATGAATTGAATCATGAATCATGAATTGAATCATGAATTATGAATCATTAATCATGAATTATAAATTAAATCATGAATCATGAATCATGAATCATGAATCAAATCATGAATCATGAATCGAAATCATGAATCATGAATCAAATCATGAATCATAATCATGAATCATGAATCATTAATCATTAATCATGAATTAAATCATGAATCATGAATCATGAATTGAATCATGAATCATGAATCATGAATCATGAATCGAATCATGAATCATGAATCGAATCATGAATCATTAATCATGAATCATGAATCATTAATCATTAATCATGAATTAAATCATGAATCATGAATCATGAATTGAATCATGAATCATGAATCATTAATTGAATCATGAATCGAATCAAAAATCATGAATCATGAATCATGAATCATGAATCATGAATTGAATCATGAATCATGAATCATTAATCATTAATCATGAATTAAATCATGAATCATGAATTGAATCATGAATCATGAATCATTAATTGAATCATGAATCATGAATCGAATCATAAATCATGAATCATGAATCATGAATCATGAATCATGAATTGAATCATGAATCATGAATCAAATCATGAATCATGAATTATGAATCATGAATTGAATCATGAATCATGAATTATGAATCATGAATTGAATCATGAATCATGAATCATGAATCATGAATCATGAATTGAATCATAAATCATGAATCATGAATCATGAATCATGAATTGAATCATAAATTATGAATCATGAATCATGAATCATGAATCATGAATTGAATCATGAATCATGAATTATGCATCATGAATTGAATCATGATTCATAAATCATGAATTGAATCATGAATCATGAATCATAAATCGAATCATGAATCATGAATTGAATCATGAATCTTGAATCATGAATCATGAATTTAATCATGAATCATGAATGAATCATGAATCATGAATCATGAATCATGAATTGAATCATAAATCATGATTCATGAATCATGAATCATGAATTGAATCATGAATCTTGAATCATGAATCATGAATTGAATCATGAATCATGAATCATGAATCATGAATTGAATCATAAATCATGAATCATGAATCGAATCATAAATCATGATTCATGAATCATGAATCATGAATTGAATCATGAATCATGAATCGAATCATGAATCATGAATCATTAATCATTAATCATGAATTAAATCATGAATCATGAATCATGAATTGAATCATGAATCATGAATCATTAATTGAATCATGAATCATGAATCGAATCATAAATCATGAATCATGAATCATGAATCATGAATCATGAATTGAATCATGAATCATGAATCAAATCATGAATCATGAATCATGAATTATGAATCATGAATTGAATCATGAATCATGAATTGAATCATGAATATGAATCATGAATCATGAATCATGAATCATGAATCATGAAATCATGAATCGAATCATGAATCGAATCATGAATCATGATCATGAATAGAATCATGAATCATGAATTGAATCATGAATCATGATCATGAATCATGAATGAATCATGAATCATGAATGAAATCATGAATCATGAATCATGAATCGAATCATGATCATGAATCGAATCATGAATCATTAATCATGAATCATGAATCATTAATCATTAATCATGAATTAAATTATGAATCATGAATCATTAATTTGAATCATGAATCATGAATCATTAATTGAATCATGAATCATGAATCGAATTATAAATTATGAATCATGAATCATGAATCATGAATTGAATCATGAATCATGAATCAAATCATGAATCATGAATCATGAATTATGAATCATGAATTGAATCATGAATCATGAATTATGAATCATGAATTGAATCATGAATTATGAATCATGAATCATGAATCATGAATTGAATCATAAATTATGAATCATGAATCGAATCATGAATCATGAATCATGAATCATGAATCATGAATTGAATCATAAATCATGAATCATGAATTGAATCATGAATCATGAATCATGAATCGAATCATGAATCATGAATTGAATCATGAATCATGAATCATGAATTGAATGATTAATCATGAATCATGAATTGAATCATGAATCATGAATTGAATCTTGAATCATGAATCATGAATCATGAATTATGAATTAAATCATGAATCATGAATTATGAATTAAATCATGAATCATGAATCATGAATCATGAATCGAAACATGAATCATGAATCGAATCATGAATCATGAATCATGAATTATGAATTAAATCATGAATCATGAATCATGAATCATGAATCATGAATTGAATCATGAATCATGAATCATGAATCGAATCATGAATCATGAATCATAAATTAAATCAATGAATCATGAATCATTAATCATGAATTAAATCATGAATCATGAATCATAAATCGAATCATGAATCATTAATCATGAATCATGAATCATGAATCGAATCATGAATCATGAATCATGAATCATAAATCATGAATCATGAATCATTAATCATGAATTAAATCATGAATCATGAATCATGAATTGAATAATGAATCATGAATCATTAATTGAATCATGAATCATGAATTGAATCATAAATCATGAATCATGAATCATGAATTGAATCATGAATCATGAATTAAATCATGAATCATGAATCATGAATTATGAATCATGAATTGAATCATGAATCATGAATCATGAATCATGAATCATGAATTGAATCATAAATCATGAATCAAGAATTGAATCATGAATCATGAATCATGAATCGAATCATGAATCATGAATTGAATCATGAATCATGAATCATGAATTGAATCATTAATCATGAATCATGAATTGAATCATGAATCATGAATTGAATCTTGAATCATGAATCATGAATCATGAATTATGAATTAAATCATGAATCATGAATCATGAATCATGAATCATGAATCGAATCATGAATCATTAATCATGAATCATGAATCATTAATCATGAATTAAATCATGAATCATGAATCATGAATTGAATCATAATCATGAATCATGAATCATGAATTGAATCATGAATCATGAATCAAATCATGAATCATTAATCATGAATCATGAATCATTAATCATTAATCATGAATTAAATCATGAATCATGAATTGAATCATGAATCATGAATCGAATCATGAACATGAATCGAATCATGAATCATTAATCATGAATCATGAATCATTAATCATTAATCATGAATTAAATCATGAATCATGAATCATGAATTGAATCATGAATCATGAATCATGAATCATGAATCGAATCATGAATCATGAATCGTTAATCATTAATCATGAATTAAATCATGAATCATGAATCATGATTGAATCATAAATCATGAATATGAATTGAATCAGAATCATGAATCATGAATCATGAATTGAATCATGAATCATGAATTGAATCTTGAATCATGAATCATGAATCATGAATTATGAATTAATCATGAATCATGAATCATGAATCATGAATCATGAATCGAATCATGAATCATGAATCGAATCATGAATCATGAATCGAATCATGAATCATTAATCATAAATCATGAATCATTAATCATTAATCATGAATTAAATCATGAATCATGAATCATTAATTGAATCATGAATCATGAATTGAATCATAAATCATGAATCATGAATCATGAATTGAATCATGAATCCTGATTCAAATCATGAATCATGAATCATGAATTATGAATCATGAATTGAATCATGAATCATGAATCATGAATCATGAATTGAATCATAAATCATGAATCATGAATTGAATCATGAATCATGAATCATGAATCGAGTCATGAATCATGAATTGAATCATGAATCATGAATCATGAATTGAATCATTAATCATGAATCATGAATCATGAATTGAATCATGAATTATGAATTAAATCATGAATCATGAATCATGAATCATGAATCATGAATCAAATCATGAATCATGAATCGAATCATGAATCATGAATCGAATCATGAATCATTAATCATGAATCATGAATCATTAATCATTAATCATGAATTAAATCATGAATCATGAATCATGAATTGAATCATGAATCATGAATCATGAATCATGAATCGAATCATGAATCATGAATCGAATCATGAATCATTAATCATGAATCATGAATCATTAATCATTAATCATGAATTAAATCATGAATCATGAATCATGAATTGAATCATGAATCATGAATCATGAATCATGAATCGAATCATGAATCATGAATCGTTAATCATTAATCATGAATTGAATCATGAATCATGAATAAATCATGAATCATGAATCATGAATTATGAATCATGATTGAATCATGAATCATGAATCATGAATCATGAATCATGACATTGAATCATAAATCATGAATCAAGAATTGAATCATGAATCATGAATCATGAATCGAATCATGAATCATGAATTGAATCATGAATCATGAATCATGAATTGAATCATTAATCATGAATCATGAATTGAATCATGAATCATGAATTGAATCTTGAATCATGAATCATGAATCATGAATTATGAATAAATCATGAATCATGAATCATGAATCATGAATCATGAATCGAATCATGAATCATTAATCATGAATCATGAATCATTAATCATTAATCATGAATTAAATCATGAATCATGAATCATGAATTGAATCATAAATCATGAATCATGAATCATGAATTGAATCATGAATCATGAATCAAATCATGAATCATTAATCATGAATCATGAATCATTAATCATTAATCATGAATTAAATCATGAATCATGAATTGAATCATGAATCATGAATCATGAATCATGAATCGAATCATGAATCATGAATCGAATCATGAATCATTAATCATGAATCATGAATCATTAATCATTAATCATGAATTAAATCATGAATCATGAATTAAATCATGAATCATGAATCATGAATTGAATCATGAATCATGAATCATGAATCATGATCGAATCATGAATCATGAATCGAATCATGAATCATTAATCATGAATCATGAATCATTAATCATTAATCATGAATTAAATCATGAAATCATGAATCATGAATTGAATCATGAATCATGAATCATGAATCATGAATCGAATCATGAATCATGAATCGTTAATCATTAATCATGAATTAAATCATGAATCATGAATCATGAATTGAATCATAAATCATGAATCATGAATTGAATCATGAATCATGAATCATGAATTGAATCATTAATCATGAATCATGAATCATGAATTGAATCATGAATCATGAATTGAATCTTGAATCATGAATCATGAATCATGAATTATGAATTAAATCATGAATCATGAATCATGAATCATAATTCATGAATCGAATCATGAATCATGAATCGAATCATGAATCATGAATCGAATCATGAATCATTAATCATAAATCATGAATCATTAATCATTAATCATGAATTAAATCATGAATCATGAATCATTAATTGAATCATGAATCATGAATTGAATCATAAATCATGAATCATGAATCATGAATTGAATCATGAATCATGATTCAAATCATGAATCATGAATCATGAATTATGAATCATGAATTGAATCATGAATCATGAATCATGAATCATGAATTGAATCATAAATCATGAATCATGAATTGAATCATGAATCATGAATCATGAATCGAGTCATGAATCATGAATTGAATCATGAATCATGAATCATGAATTGAATCATTAATCATGAATCATGAATCATGAATTGAATCATGAATTATGAATTAAATCATGAATCATGAATCATGAATCATGAATCATGAATCAAATCATGAATCATGAATCGAATCATGAATCATGAATCGAATCATGAATCATTAATCATGAATCATGAATCATTAATCATTAATCATGAATTAAATCATGAATCATGAATCATGAATTGAATCATGAATCATGAATCATGAATCATGAATCGAATCATGAATCATGAATCGAATCATGAATCATTAATCATTAATCATGAATCTTAAATCATTAATCATTAATCATGAATTAAATCATGAATCATGAATCATGAATTGAATCATGAATCATGAATCATGAATCATGAATCGAATCATGAATCATGAATCGTTAATCATTAATCATGAATTAAATCATGAATCATGAATTGATCATGAATCATGAATCATTAATTGAATCATGAATCATGAATCGAATCATAAATCATGAATCATGAATCATGAATCATGAATCATGAATTGAATCATGACTAATGAATCATTAATCATTAATCATGAATTAAATCATGAATCATGAATCATGAATTGAATCATGAATCATGAATCATGAATTTGAATCATGAATCATGAATCGAATCATAAATCATGAATCATGAATCATGAATCATGAATCATGAATTGAATCATGAATCAAATCATGAATCATGAATCATGAATTATGAATCATGAATTGAATCATGAATCATGAATTATGAATCATGAATTGAATCATGAATCATGAATCATGAATCATGAATCATGAATTGAATCATAAATCATGAATCATGAATCATGAATCATGAATTGAATCATAAATTATGAATCATGAATCATGAATCATGAATCATGAATTGAATCATGAATCATGAATTATGCATCATGAATGAATCATGAATCATGAATCATAAATCGAATCATGAATCATGAATTGAATCATGAATCTTGAATCATGAATCATGAATTTAATCATGAATCATGAATTGAATCATGAATCATGAATCATGAATCATGAATTGAATCATAAATCATGATCATGAATCATGAATCATGAATTGAATCATGAATCTTGATCATGAATCATGAATTGAATCATGAATCATGAATCATGAATCATGAATTGAATCATAAATCATATATCATGAATCGAATCATAAATCATGATTCATGATTATGAATCATGAATTGAATCATGAATCATGAATCGAATCATGAATCATGAATCATGATTAATCATTAATCATGAATTAAAATCATGAATCATGAATCATGAATTGAATCATGAATCATGAATCATTAATTGAATCATGAATCATGAATCGAATCATAAATCATGAATCATGAATCATGAATCATGAATCATGAATTGAATCATGAATCATGAATCAAATCATGAATCATGAATTATGAATCATGAATGAATCATGAATCATGAATTATGAATCATGAATTGAATCATGAATCATGAATCATGAATCATGAATCATGAATCGAATCATGAATCATGAATCATGAATCATGAATCGAATCATGAATCATGAATTGAATCATGAATCATGAATCATGAATCATGATTGAATCATGAATCATGAATTAAATCATGAATCATGAATCATGAATCATGAATCGAATCATGAATCATGAATCGAATCATGAATCATTAATCATGAATCATGAATCATTAATCATTAATCATGAATTAAATTATGAATCATGAATCATAATTTGAATCATGAATCATGAATCATTAATTGAATCATGAATCATGAATCGAATTATAAATTATGAATCAGAATCATGAATCATGAATTGAATCATGAATCATGAATCAAATCATGAATCATGAATCATGAATTATGAATCATGAATGAATCATGAATCATGAATTATGAATCATGAATTGAATCATGAATTATGAATCATGAATCATGAATCATGAATTGAATCATAAATATGAATCATGAATCGAATCATGAATCATGAATCATGAATCATGAATTGAATCATAAATCATGAATCATGAATTGAATTATGAATCATGAATCGAATCATGAATCATGAATTGAATCATGAATCATGAATCATGAATTGAATCATTAATCATGAATCATGAATCATGAATTGAATCATGAATCATGAATTGAATCTTGAATCATGAATCATGAATCATGAATTAATGAATTAAATCATGAATCATGAATCATGAATTATGAATCTAAATCATGAATCATGAATCATGAATCATGAATCGAATCATGAATCATGAATCGAATCATGAATCATGAATCATGAATTATGAATTAAATCATGAATCATGAATCATGAATCATGAATCATGAATTGAATCATGAATCATGAATCATGAATCATGAATCGAATCATGAATCATGAATCATAAATTAAATCATGAATCATGAATCATTAATCATGAATTAAATCATGAATCATGAATCATAAATCGAATCATGAATCAGTAATCATGAATCATGAATCATGAATCGAATCATGAATCATGAATCATAAATCATGAATCATGAATTAAATCATGAATCATGAATTGAATCATGAATCATGAACATTAATTGAATCATGAATCATGAATCGAATCATAAATCATGAATCATGAATCATGAATCATGAATCATGAATTGAATCATGAATAATGAATCATTAATCATTAATCATGAATTAAATCATGAATCATGAATCATGAATTGAATCATGAATCATGAATCATGAATTGAATCATGAATCATGAATCGAATCATAAATCATGAATCATGAATCATGAATCATGAATCATGAATTGAATCATGAATCAAATCATGAATCATGAATCATGAATTATGAATCATGAATTGAATCATGAATCATGAATTATGAATCATGAATTGAATCATGAATCATGAATCATGAATCATGAATCATGAATTGAATCATAAATCATGAATCATGAATCATGAATCATGAATTGAATCATAAATTATGAATCATGAATCATGAATCATGAATCATGAATTGAATCATGAATCATGAATTATGCATCATGAATTGAATCATGAATCATGAATCATAAATCGAATCATGAATCATGAATTGAATCATGAATCTTGAATCATGAATCATGAATTTAATCATGAATCATGAATTGAATCATGAATCATGAATCATGAATCATGAATTGAATCATAAATCATGATTCATGAATCATGAATCATGAATTGAATCATGAATCTTGAATCATGAATCATGAATTGAATCATGAATCATGAATCATGAATCATGAATTGAATCATAAATCATATATCATGAATCGAATCATAAATCATGATTCATGAATTATGAATCATGAATTGAATCATGAATCATGAATCGAATCATGAATCATGAATCATTAATCATTAATCATGAATTAAATCATGAATCATGAATCATGAATTGAATCATGAATCATGAATCATTAATTGAATCATGAATCATGAATCGAATCATAATCATGAATCATGAATCATGAATCATGATCATGAATTGAATCATGAATCATGAATCAAATCATGAATCATGAATCATGAATTATGAATCATGAATTGAATCATGAATCATGAATTATGAATCATGAATTGAATCATGAATCATGAATCATGAATCATGAATCATGAATCGAATCATGAATCATGAATCATGAATCATGAATCGAATCATGAATCATGAATTGAATCATGAATCATGAATCATGAATCATGAATTGAATCATGAATCATGAATTAAATCATGAATCATGAATCATGAATCATGAATCGAATCATGAATCATGAATCGAATCATGAATCATTAATCATGAATCATGAATCATTAATCATTAATCATGAATTAAATTATGAATCATGAATCATGAATCATTAATTGAATCATGAATCATGAATCGAATTATAAATTATGAATCATGAATCATGAATCATGAATTGAATCATGAATCATGAATCAAATCATGAATCATGAATCATGAATTATGAATCATGATTGAATCATGAATCATGAATTATGAATCATGAATTGAATCATGAATTATGAATCATGAATCATGAATCATGAATTGAATCATAAATTATGAATCATGAATCGAATCATGAATCATGAATCATGAATCATGAATTGAATCATAAATCATGAATCATGAATTGAATTATGAATCATGAATCGAATCATGAATCATGAATTGAATCATGAATCATGAATCATGAATTAAATCATTAATCATGAATCATGAATCATGAATTGAATCATGAATCATGAATTGAATCTTGAATCATGAATCATGAATCATGAATTATGAATTAAATCATGAATCATGAATCATGAATTATGAATTAAATCATGAATCATGAATCATGAATCATGAATCGAATCATGAATCATGAATCGAATCATGAATCATGAATCATGAATTATGAATTAAATCATGAATCATGAATCATGAATCATGAATCATGAATTGAATCATGAATCATGAATCATGAATCATGAATCGAATCATGAATCATGAATCATAAATTAAATCATGAATCATGAATCATTAATCATGAATTAAATCATGAATCATGAATCATAAATCGAATCATGAATCAGTAATCATGAATCATGAATCATGAATCGAATCATGAATCATGAATCATAAATCATGAATCATGAATCATGAATCATTAATCATGAATTAAATCATGAATCATGAATCATGAATTGAATCATGAATCATGAATCATTAATTGAATCATGAATCATGAATTGAATCATAAATCATGAATCATGAATCATGAATTGAATCATGAATCATGAATCAAATCATGAATCATGAATCATGAATATGAATCATGAATTGAATCATGAATCATGAATCATGAATCATGATCATGAATTGAATCATAAATCATGAATCATGAATTGAATCATGAATCATGAATCATGAATCGAATCATGAATCATGAATTGAATCATGAATCATGAATCATGAATTGAATCATTAATCATGAATCATGAATTGAATCATGAATCATGAATTGAATCTTGAATCATGAATCATGAATCATGAATCATGAATTGAATCATGAATCATGAATCAAATCATGAATCATGAATTGAATCATAAATTATGAATCATGAATCGAATCATGAATCATGAATCATGAATCATGAATCATGAATTGAATCATAAATCATGAATCATGAATTGAATCATGAATCATGAATCATGAATCGAATCATGAATCATGAATTGAATCATGAATCATGAATCATGAATTGAATCATTAATCATGAATCATGAATCATGAATTGAATCATGAATCATGAATTGAATCTTGAATCATGAATCATGAATCATGAATTATGAATTAAATCATGAATCATGAATCATGAATTATGAATTAAATCATGAATCATGAATCATGAATCATGATTCGAATCATGAATCATGAATCGAATCATGAATCATGAATCATGAATTATGAATTAAATCATGAATCATGAATCATGAATCATGAATCATGAATTGAATCATGAATCATGAATCATGAATCATGAATCGAATCATGAATCATGAATCATAAAATTAAATCATGAATCATGAATCATTAATCATGAATTAAATCATGAATCATGAATCATAAATCGAATCATGAATCAGTAATCATGAATCATGAATCATGAATCGAATCATGAATCATGAATCATGAATCATAAATCATGAATCATGAATCATGAATCATTAATCATGAATTAAATCATGAATCATGAATCATGATTGAATCATGAATCATGAATCATTAATTGAATCATGAATCATGAATTGAATCATTAATCATGAATCATGAATCATGAATTGAATCATGAATCATGAATTGAATCTTGAATCATGAATCATGAATCATGAATTATGAATTAAATCATGAATCATGATCATGAATCATGAATCATGAATCGAATCATGAATCATGAATCGAATCATGAATCATGAATCGAATCATGAATCATTAATCATAAATCATGAATCATTAATCATTAATCATGAATTAAATCATGAATCATGAATCATTAATTGAATCATGAATCATGAATTGAATCATAAATCATGAATCATGAATCATGAATTGAATCATGAATCATGATTCAAATCATGAATCATGAATCATGAATTATGAATCATGAATTGAATCATGAATCATGAATCATGAATCATGAATTGAATCATAAATCATGAATCATGAATTGAATCATGAATCATGAATCATGAATCGAGTCATGAATCATGAATTGAATCATGAATCATGAATCATGAATTGAATCATTAATCATGAATCATGAATCATGAATTGAATCATGAATATGAATTAAATCATGAATCATGAATCATGAATCATGAATCAAATCATGATCATGAATCGAATCATGAATCATGAATCGAATCATGAATCATTAATCATGAATCATGAATCATTAATCATTAATCATGAATTAAATCATGAATCATGAATCATGAATTGAATCATGAATCATGAATCATGAATCATGAATCGAATCATGAATCATGAATCGAATCATGAATCATTAATCATGAATCATGAATCATTAATCATTAATCATGAATTAAATCATGAATCATGAATCATGAATTGATCATGAATCATGAATCATGAATCATGAATCGAATCATGAATCATGAATCGTTAATCATTAATCATGAATTAAATCATGAATCATGAATTGAATCATGAATCATGAATCATTAATTGAATCATGAATCATGAATCGAATCATAAATCATGAATCATGAATCATGAATCATGAATCATGAATTGAATCATGAATCATGAATCATTAATCATTAATCATGAATTAAATCATGAATCATGAATCATGAATTGAATCATGAATCATGAATCATGAATTGAATCATGAATCATGAATCGAATCATAAATCATGAATCATGAATCATGAATCATGAATCATGAATTGAATCATGAATCAAATCATGAATCATGAATCATGAATTATGAATCATGAATTGAATCATGAATCATGAATTATGAATCATGAATTGAATCATGAATCATGAATCATGAATCATGAATCATGAATTGAATCATAAATCATGAATCATGAATCATGAATCATGAATTGAATCATAAATTATGAATCATGAATCATGAATCATGAATCATGAATTGAATCATGAATCATGAATTATGCATCATGAATTGAATCATGATTCATAAATCATGAATTGAATCATGAATCATGAATCATAAATCGAATCATGAATCATGAATTGAATCATGAATCTTGAATCATGAATCATGAATTTAATCATGAATCATGAATCATGAATTGAATCATGAATCATGAATCATGAATCATGAATTGAATCATAAATCATGATTCATGAATCATGAATCATGAATTGAATCATGAATCTTGAATCATGAATCATGAATTGAATCATGAATCATGAATCATGAATCATGAATGAATCATAAATCATATATCATGAATCGAATCATAAATCATGATTCATGAATTATGAATCATGAATTGAATCATGAATCATGAATCGAATCATGAATCATGAATCATTAATCATTAATCATGAATTAAATCATGAATCATGAATCATGGAATTGAATCATGAATCATGAATCATTAATTGAATCATGAATCATGAATCGAATCATAAATCATGAATCATGAATCATGAATCATGAATCATGAATTGAATCATGAATCATGAATCAAATCTGAATCATGAATCATGAATTATGAATCATGAATTGAATCATGAATCATGAATTATGAATATGAATTGAATCATGAATCATGAATCATGAATCATGAATCATGAATCGAATCATGAATCATGAATCATGAATCATGAATTGAATCATGAATCATGAATTGAATCATGAATCATGAATCATGAATCATGAATTGAATCATGAATCATGAATTAAATCATGAATCATGAATCATGAATCGAATCATGAATCATGAATCGAATCATGAATCATTAATCATGAATCATGAATCATTAATCATTAATCATGAATTAAATTATGAATCATGAATCATAATTTGAATCATGAATCATGAATCATTAATTGAATCATGAATCATGAATCGAATTATAAATTATGAATCATGAATCATGAATCATGAATTGAATCATGAATCATGAATCAAATCATGAATCATGAATCATGAATTATGAATCATGAATTGAATCATGAATCATGAATTATGAATCATGAATTGAATCATGAATTATGAATCATGAATCATGAATCATGAATTGAATCATAATTATGAATCATGAATCGAATCATGAATCATGAATCATGAATCATGAATTGAATCATAAATCATGAATCATGAATTGAAATCATGAATCATGAATCATGAATCGAATCATGAATCATGAATTGAATCATGAATCATGAATCATGAATTGAATCATTAATCATGAATCATGAATCATGAATTGAATCATGAATCATGAATTGAATCTTGAATCATGAATCATGAATCATGAATTATGAATTAAATCATGAATCATGAATCATGATTATGAATTAAATCATGAATGAATCATGAATCGAATCATGAATCATGAAATCGAATCATGAATCATGAATCATGAATTATGAATTAATCATGAATCATGAATCATGAATCATGAATCATGAATTGAATCATGAATCATGAATCATGAATCATGAATCGAATCATGAATCATGAATCATAAATTAAATCATGAATCATGAATCATTAATCATGAATTAAATCATGAATCATGAATCATAAATCGAATCATGAATCAGTAATCATGAATCATGAATCATGAATCGAATCATGAATCATGAATCATAAATCATGAATCATGAATCATGAATCATTAATCATGAATTAAATCATGAATCATGAATCATGAATTGAATCATGAATCATGAATCATGAATCATGAATTATGAATTAAATCATGAATCATGAATCATGAATTATGAATTAAATCATGAATCATGAATCATGAATCATGAATCGAATCATGAATCATGAATCGAATCATGAATCATGAATCATGAATTATGAATTAAATCATGAATCATGAATCATGAATCATGAATCATGAATTGAATCATGAATCATGAATCATGAATCATGATCGAAATCATGAATCATGAATCATAAATTAAATCATGAATCATGAATCATTAATCATGAATTAAATCATGAATCATGAATCATAAATCGAATCATGAATCAGTAATCATGAATCATGAATCATGAATCGAATCATGAATCATGAATCATAAATCATGAATCATGAATCATGAATCATTAATCATGAATTAAATCATGAATCATGAATCATGAATTGAATAATGAATCATGAATCATTAATTGAATCATGAATCATGAATTGAATCATAAATCATGAATCATGAATCATGAATTGAATCATGAATCATGAATCAATCATGAATCATGAATCATGAATTATGAATCATGAATTGAATCATGAATCATGAATCATGAATCATGAATCATGAATTGAATCATAAATCATGAATCATGAATTGAATCATGAATCATGAATCATGAATCGAATCATGAATCTATGAATTGAATCATGAATCATGAATCATGAATTGAATCATTAATCATGAATCATGAATTGAATCATGAATCATGAATTGAATCTTGAATCATGAATCATGAATCATGAATTATGAATTAAATCATGAATCATGAATCATGAATTCATGAATCATGAATCGAATCATGAATCATTAATCATGAATCATGAATCATTAATCATTAATCATGAATTAAATCATGAATCATGAATCATGAATTGAATCATGAATCATGAATCATGAATCGAATCATGAATCATGAATCGAATCATGAATCATGAATCATGAATCATTAATCATTAATCATGAATTAAATCATGAATCATGAATCATGAATTGAATCATGAATCATGAATCATGAATCATGAATTGAATCATGAATCATGAATCAAATCATGAATCATGAATTGAATCATAAATTATGAATCATGAATCGAATCATGAATCATGAATCATGAATCATGAATCATGAATTGAATCATAAATCATGAATCATGAATTGAATCATGAATCATGAATCATGAATCGAATCATGAATCATGAAATTGAATCTGAATCATGAATCATGATTGAATCATTAATCATGAATCATGAATCATGATTGAATCATGAATCATGAATTGAATCTTGAATCATGAATCATGAATCATGAATTATGAATTAAATCATGAATCATGAATCATGAATTATGAATAAATCATGAATCATGAATCATGATTCAAGATTCAATTCATGATTCATGATTCAATTCATGATTCATGATTCATGATTAATGATTCAATTCATGATTCATGATTCAATGATTCAATTCATGATTCATGATTCGATCATGATTCATGATTCATGATTCAATCATGATTCATGATTATGATTCAATTCATGATTCATGATTCATGATTCATGATTCATGATTCGATTCATGATTCATAATTTATGATTCAATTCATGATTCATGATTTGATTCATGATTCATGATTCAATTCATGATTCATGATTCATGATCATGATTCAATTCTTGATTCATGATTCATGATTTAATTCATGATTAATGATTAATGATTCATGATTCATGATTCATGATTCGATTCATGATTCATGATTCGATTCATGATCTATGATTCATGATTCAATTCATGATTCATGATTCATGATTTAATTCATGATTAATGATTAATGATTCATGATTCATGATTAATGATTCATGATTCGATTCATGATTCATGATTCATGATTCATGATTCATGATTTAATTCATAATTCATGATTCATGATTCATGATTCAAGATTCAATTCATGATTCATGATTCAATTCATGATTCATGATTAATGATTCAACTTCATGATTCATGATTCATGATTCAATTCATGATTCATGATTCGATTCATGATTCATGATTCATGATTCATTCATGATTCATGATTTATGATTCAATTCATGATTCATGATTCATGATTCATGATTCATGATTCAATCATGATTCATATTCATGATTCATGATTCATGATTTGATTCATGATTCATGATTCAATTCATGATTCATGATTCATGATTTATGATTCAATTCATGATTCATGATTCAATAATGATTCATGATTCATGATTCAATTCATGATTCATGATTCATGATTTAATTCATGATTAATGATTCATGATTCATGATTCATGATTTATGATTCATGATTCATGATTCGATTCATGATTCATGATTCATGATTACTGATTCATGATTCGATTTATGATTCATGATTCATGATTTAATTCATGATTAATGATTCATGATTCATGATTTAATTATGATTCATGATTCATGATTCGATTCATGATTCATGATTCATGATTCATGATTCAATTCATGATTCATGATTCATGATTCATGATTCATGATTTAATTCATAATTCATGATTCATGATTCATGATTCGATTCATGATTCATGATTCGATTCATGATTCATGATTCATGATTCATGATTTAATTCATAATTCATGATTCATGATTCATGATTTAATTCATAATTCATGATTCATGATTCATGATTCATGATTCAATTCATGATTCATGATTCATGATTTAATTCATGATTAATGATCATGATTCATGATTCATGATTTATGATTCATGATTCATGATTCGATTCATGATTCATGATTCATGATTACTGATTCATGATTCGATTTATGATTCATGATTCATGATTTAATTCATGATTAATGATTCATGATTCATGATTTAATTTATGATTCATGATTCATGATTCGATTCATGATTCATGATTCATGATTCATGATTCAATTCATGATTCATGATTCATGATTCATGATTCATGATTTAATTCATAATTCATGATTCATGATTCATGATTCGATTCATGATTCATGATTCGATTCATGATTCATTCATGATTTAATTCATAATCATGATTCATGATTCATGATTTAATTCATAATTCATGATTCATGATTCATGATTCAAGATTCAATTCATGATTCATGATTCAATTCATGATTCATGATCATGATTAATGATTCAATTCATGATTCATGATTCATGATTCAATTCATGATTCATGATTCGATTCATGATTCATGATTCATGATTCAATTCATGATTCATGATTTATGATTCAATTCATGATTCATGATTCATGATTCATGATTCGATTCATGATTCATAATTTATGATTCAATTCATGATTCATGATTCATGATTCATAATTCATGATTCAATCATGATTCATAATTCATGATTCATGATTCAATTCATGATTCATAATTCATGATTCATGATTCATGATTTGATCATGATTCATGATTCAATTCATGATTCATGATTCATGATTCATAATTTATAATTCGATTCATGATTCATGATTCAATTAATGATTCATGATTCATGATTCAAATTATGATTCATGATTCATAATTTAATTCATGATTAATGATTAATGATTCATGATTCATGATTATGATTCATGATTCGATTCATGATTCATGATTCGATACATGATTCATGATTCATGATTTAATTCATGATTCATGATTCAATTCATGATTCATGATTCATGATTCATGATTCAATTCATGATTCATGATTCAATTCATGCTTCATGATTCATGATTCATGATTCGATTCATGATTCATGATTCATGATTCATGATTCATGATTCAATTCATGATTCATAATTCATGATTCATGATTCAATTCATGATTCATAATTCATGATTCATGATTCATGATTTGATTCATGATTCATGATTCAATTCATGATTCATGATTCATGATCATGATTCATGATTTATGATTCGATTCATGATTCATGATTCAATTAATGATTCATGATTCATGATCAATTCATGATTCATGATTCATGATTTAATTCATGATTAATGATTAATGATTCATGATTCATGATTCGATTCATGATTCATGATTCAATTCATGATTCATAATTCATGAATCATGATTTATGATTCGATTCATGATATATGATTTATGATTCAATTCATGATCATGATTCATGATTCATGATTCAATTCATGATTCATGATTCAAGATTCATGATTCAATCATGATTCATGATTCATGAATCATGATTTATGATTCAATTCATGATTCATGATTCATGATTCATGATTCAATTCATGATTCATGATTCATGATTAAATCATGATTCATGATTCAAGATTCATGATTCAATTCATGATTCATGATTCGATTTATGATTCATGATTCATGATTCAATTCATGATTTATGAATCATGATTCAATTCATGATGCATAATTCATGATCATGATTCAATTCATGATTCAATGATCATGATTCATGATTCATAATTTATGATTCAATTCATGATTCATGATTCATGATTCATGATTTATGATTCAATTCATGATTCATGATTCATGATTCATGATTCATGATTCAATTCATGATTCATAATTCATGATTCATGATTCAATTCATGATTCATAATTCATGATTCATGATTCATGATTTGATTCATGCTTCAATTCATGATCATGATCATGAATCATGATTCATGATTTATGATTCGATCATGATTCATGATTCAATTCATGATTCATGATTCATGATTCAATTCATGATTCATGATTCATGATTTAATTCATGATTAATCGATTAATGATTCATGATTCATGATTCAATTCATGATTCATGATTCATGATTCATGATTCATGATTTATGATTCGATTCATGATTCATGATTCAATTAATGATTCATGATTCATGATTCAATCATGATTCATGATTTAATTCATGATTAATGATTAACGATTCATGATTCATGATTCGATTCATGATTCATGATTCATGATTCATGATTCAATTCATGATTCATGATTCTTGATTTAATTCATGATTAATGATTAATGATTCATGATTCATGATTAATGATTCATGATTCGATTCATGATTCATGATTCGATTCATGATTCATGATTCATGATTCATGATTCAATTCATGATTCATGATTCATGATTTAATTCATGATTAATGATTAATGATTCATGATTCATGATTAATGATTCATGATTCGATTCATGATTCATGATTCGATTCATGATTCATGATTTGATTCATGATTCATGATTCATGATTCATGATTTAATTCATAATTCATGATTCAATTCATGATTCATGATTCATGATTAATGATTCAATTCATGATTCATGATTATGATTCAATTCATGATTCATGACTCGATTCATGATTCATGATTCATGATTCAATTCATGATTCATGATTTATGATTCAATTCATGATTCATGATTCATGATTCATGATTCAATTCATGATTCATAATTCATGATTCATGATTCATGATTTGAATCATGATTCATGATTCAATTCATGATTCATGATTCATGATTTATGATTCAATTCATGATTCATGATTCAATTAATGATTCATGATTCATGATTTAATTCATGATTAATGATTAATGATTCATGATTTATGATTAATGATTCATGATTCGATTCATGATTCATGATTCGATTCATGATTCATGATTCGATTCATGATTCATGATTCATGATCATGATTCATGATTTAATTCATAATTCATGATTCATGATTCATGATTCAAGATTCAATTCATGATTCATGATTCAATTCATGATTCATGATTCATGATTAATGATTCAATTCATGATTCATGATTCAATTAATGATTCATGATTCATGATTCAATTCATGATTCATGATTCATGATTTAATTCATGATTAATGATTCATGATTCATGATTCATGATTTATGATTCATGATTCATGATTCATGATTCGATTCATGATTCATGATTCATGATTACTGATTCATGATTCGATTTATGATCATGATTCATGATTTAATTCATGATTAATGATTCATGATCATGATTTAATTATGATTCATGATTCATGATTCGATTCATGATTCATGATTCATGATTCATGATTCAATTCATGATTCATGATTCATGATTCATGATTCATGATTTAATTCATAATTCATGATTCATGATTCATGATTCGATTCATGATTCATGATTCGATTCATGATTCATGATTCATGATTCATGATTTAATTCATAATCATGATTCATGATTCATGATTTAATCATAATTCATGATTCATGATTCATGATTCAAGATTCAAATCATGATTCATGATTCAATTCATGATTCATGATTCATGATTAATGATTCATTCATGATTCATGATTCATGATTCAATTCATGATTCATGATTCGATTTCATGATTCATGATTCATGATTCAATTCATGATTCATGATTTATGATTCAATTCATGATTCATGATTCATGATTTCATGATTCATGATTCGATTCATGATTCATAATTTATGATTCAATTCATGATTCATGATTTGATTCATGATTCATGATTCAATTCATGATTCATGATTCATGATTCATGATTCAAGATTCAATTCATGATTCATGATTCAATTCATGATTCATGATTAATGATTCAATTCATGATTCATGATTCATGATTCAATTCATGATTCATGATTCGATTCATGATTCATGATTCATGATTCAATTCATGATTCATGATTTATGATTCAATTCATGATTCATGATTCATGATTCATGATTACATGATTCAATTCATGATTCATAATTCATGATTCATGATTCATGATTTGATTCATGATTCATGATTCAAATTCATGATTCATGATTCATGATTTATGATTCAATTCATGATTCATGATTCAATTAATGATTCATGATTCATGATTCAATTCATGATTCATGATTCATGATTTAATTCATGATTAATGATTCATGATTCATGATTCATGATTTATGATTCATGATTCATGATTCGATTCATGATTCATGATTCATGATTACTGATTCATGATTCGATTTATGATTCATGATTCATGATTTAATTCATGATTAATGATTCATGATTCATGATTTAATTTATGATTCATGATTCATGATTCGATTCATGATTCATGATTCATGATCATGATTCAATTCATGATTCATGATTCATGATTCATGATTCATGATTTAATTCATAATTCATGATTCATGATTCATGATTCGATTCATGATTCATGATTCGATTCATGATTCATGATTCATGATTCATGATTTAATTCATAATTCATGATTCATGATTCATGATTTAATCATAATTCATGATTCATGATTCATGATTCAAGATTCAATTCATGATTCATGATTCAATTCATGATTCATGATTCATGATTAATGATTTAATTCATGATTCATGATTCATGATTCAATTCATGATTCATGATTCGATTCATGATTCATAATTCAATTCATGATTCATGATTTATGATTCAATTCATGATTCATGATTCATGATTCATGATTCGATTCATGATTCATAATTTATGATTCAATTCATGATTCATGATTCATGATTCATAATTCATGATTCAATTCATGATTCATAATTCATGATTCATGATTCAATTCATGATTCATAATTCATGATTCATGATTCATGATTTGATTCATGATTCATGATTCAATTCATGATTCATGATTCATGATTCATAATTTATAATTCGATTCATGATTCATGATTCAATTAATGATTCATGATTCATGATCATAATTTAATTCATGATTAATGATTAATGATTCATGATTCATGATTAATGATTCATGATTCGATTCATGATTCATGATTCGATTCATGATTCATGATTCATGATTCATGATTTAATTCATGATTCATGATTCAATTCATGATTCATGATTCATGATTCATGATTCAATTCAAGATTCATGATTCGATTCATGATTCATGATTCATGATTCATGATTCGATTCATGATTCATGATTCATGATTCATGATTCATGATTCAATTCATGATTCATAATCATGATTCATGATTCAATTCATGATTCATAATTCATGATTCATGATTCATGGATTTGATTCATGATTCATGATTCAATTCATGATTCATGATTCATGATTCATGATTCATGATTTATGATTCGATTCATGATTCATGATTCAATTAATGATTCATGATTCATGATTCAATTCATGATTCATGATTCATGATTTAATTCATGATTAATGATTAATGATTCATGATTCATGATTCGATTCATGATTCATGATTCAATTCTTGATTCATAATTCATGAATCATGATTATGATTCGATTCATGATATATGATTTATGATTCAATTCATGATTCATGATTCATGATTCATGATTCAATTCATGATTCATGATTCAAGATTCATGATTCAATTCATGATTCATGATTCATGAATCATGATTTATGATTCAATTCATGATTCATGATTCATGATTCATGATTCAATTCATGATTCATGATTAAATTCATGATTCATGATTCAAGATTCATGATTCATTCATGATTCATGATTCGATTTATGATTCATGATCATGATTCAATTCATGATGCATAATTCATGATTCATGATTCAATTCATGATTCATGATTCATGATTCATGATTCATAATTTATGATTCAATTCATGATTCATGATTCATGATTCATGATTTATGATTCAATTCATGATTCATGATTCATGATTCATGATTCATGATTCAATTCATGATTCATAATTCATGATTCATGATTCAATTCATGATTCATAATTCATGATTCATGATTCATGATTTGATTCATGATTCAATTCATGATTCATGATTCCATGATTCATGATCATGATTTATGATTCGATTCATGATTCATGATTCAATTCATGCTTCATGATTCATGATTCAATTCATGATTCATGATTCATGATTTAATTCATGATTAATGATTAATGATTCATTATTCATGATTCAATTCATGATTCATGATTCATGATTCATGATTCATGATTTATGATTCGATTCATGATTCATGATTCAATTAATGATTCATGATTCATGATTCAATTCATGATTCATGATTTAATTCATGATTCATGATTTATGATTCATGATTCATGATTCGATTCATGATTCATGATTCATGATTACTGATTCATGATTCGATTTATGATTCATGATTCATGATTTAATCATGATTAATGATTCATGATTCATGATTTAATTTTATGATTCATGATTCATGATTCGATCATGATTCATGATTCATGATTCATGATTCAATTCAAGATTCATGATTCATGATTCATGATTCATGATTTAATTCATAATTCATGATTCATGATTCATGATTCGATTCATGATCATGATTCGATTCATGATTCATGATTCATGATTCATGATTTAATTCATAATTCATGATTCATGATTCATGATTTAATTCATAATTCATGATTCATGATTCATGATTCAAGATTCACATTCATGATTCATGATTCAATTCATGATTCATGATTCATGATTAATGATTCAATTCATGATTCATGATTCATGATTCAATTCATGATTCATGATTCGATTCATGATTCATAATTCAATTCATGATTCATGATTTATGATTCAATTCATGATTCATGATTCATGATTCATGATTCGATTCATGATTCATAATTTATGATTCAATTCATGATTCATGATTCATGATTCATAATTCATGATTCAATTCATGATTCATAATTCATGATTCATGATTCAATTCATGATTCATAATTCATGATTCATGATTCATGATTTGATTCATGATTCATGATTCAATTCATGATTCATGATTCATGATTCATAATTTATAATTCGATTCATGATTCATGATTCAATTAATGATTCATGATTCATGATTCAAATTATGATTCATGATTCATAATTTAATCATGATTAATGATTAATGATTCATGATTCATGATTAATGATTCATGATTCGATTCATGATTCATGATTCGATTCATGATTCATGATTCATGATCATGATTTAATTCATGATTCATGATTCAATTCATGATTCATGATTCATGATTCATGATTCAATTCATGATTCATGATTCGATTCATGATTCATGATTCATGATTCATGATTCGATTCATGATTCATGATTCATGATTCATGATTCATGATTCAATTCATGATTCATAATTCATGATTCATGATTCAATTCATGATTCATAATTCATGATTCATGATTTGATTCAATGATTCATGATTCAATTCATGATTCATGATTCATGATTCATGATTCATGATTTATGATTCGATTCATGATTCATGATTCAATTAATGATTCATGATTCATGATTCAATTCATGATTCATGATTCATGATTTAATTCATGATTAATGATTAATGATTCATGATTCATGATTCGATTCATGATTCATGATTCAATTCATGATTCATAATTCATGAATCATGATTTATGATTCGATTCATGATATATGATTTATGATTCAATTCATGATTCATGATTCATGATTCATGATTCAATTCATGATTCATGATTCAAGATTCATGATTCAATTCATGATTCATGATTCATGAATCATGATTATGATTCAATCATGATTCATGATTCATGATTCATGATTCAATTCATGATTCATGATTAAATTCATGATTCATGATTCAAGATTCATGATTCAATTCATGATTCATGATTCGATTATGATTCATGATTCATGATTCAATTCATGATGCATAATTCATGATTCATGATTCAATTCATGATTCATGATTCATGATTCATGATTCATAATTTATGATTCAATTCATGATTCATGATTCATGATTCATGATTTATGATTCAATTCATGATTCATGATTCATGATTCATGATTCATGATTCAATTCATGATTCATAATTCATGATTCATGATTCAATTCATGATTCATAATTCATGATTCATGATTCTTGATTTGATTCATGATTCAATTCATGATTCATGATTCATGATTCATGATTCATGATTTATGATTCGATTCATGATTCATGATTCAATTCATGATTCATGATTCATGATTCAATTCATGATTCATGATTCATGATTTAATTCATGATTAATGATTAATGATTCATTATTCATGATTCAATTCATGATTCATGATTCATGATTCATGATTCATGATTTATGATTCGATTCATGATTCATGATTCAATTAATGATTCATGATTCATGATTCAATTCATGATTCATGATTTAATTCATGATTAATGATTAACGATTCATGATTCATGATTCGATTCATGATTCATGATTCATGATTCATGATTCAATTCATGATTCATGATTCATGATTTAATTCATGATTAATGATAATGATTTAATTCATGATTAATGATTAATGATTCATGATTCGATTCATGATTCATGATTCGATTCATGATTCATGATTCATGATTCATGATTCAATTCATGATTCATGATTCATGATTTAATTCATGATTAATGATTAATGATTCATGATTCATGATTAATGATTCATGATTCGAATCATGATTCATGATTCGATTCATGATTCATGATTTGATTCATGATTCATGATTCATGATTCATGATTCATGATTTAATTCATAATTCATGATTCAATTCATGATTCATGATTCATGATTAATGATTCAATTCATGATTCATGATTCATGATTCAATTCATGATTCATGACTCGATTCATGATTCATGATTCATGATTCAATTCATGATTCATGATTTATGATTCAATTCATGATTCATGATTCATGATTCATGATCAATTCATGATTCATAATTCATGATTCATGATTCATGATTATGAATCATGATTCATGATTCAATTCATGATTCATGATTCATGATTTATGATTCAATATCATGATTCATGATTCAATTAATGATTCATGATTCATGATTTAATTCATGATTAATGATTAATGATTCATGATTTATGATTAATGATTCATGATTCGATTCATGATCATGATCGATTCATGATTCATGATTCGATTCATGAATTATGATTCATGATTCATGATTCATGATTTAATTCATAATTCATGATTCATGATTCATGATTCAAGATTCAATTCATGATTCATGATTCAATTCATGATTCATGATTCATGATTAATGATTCAATTCATGATTCATGATTCATGATTCAATTCATGATTCATGATTTATGATTCAATTCATGATTCATGATTCATGATTTAATTCATGATTAATGATTACGATTCATGATTCATGATTCGATTCATGATTCATGATTCATGATTCATGATTCAATTCATGATTCATGATTCATGATTTATTCATGATTAATGATTAATGATTCATGATTCATGATTAATGATTCATGATTCGATTCATGATTCATGATTCGATTCATGATTCATGATTCATGATTCATGATTCAATTCATGATTCATGATTCATGATTTAATTCATGATTCATGATTTAATCATGATTAATGATTAATGATTCATGATTCATGATAATGATTCATGATTCGATTCATGATTCATGATTCGATTCATGATTCATGATTCATGATTCATGATTCAATTCATGATTCATGATTTAATTCATGATTAATGATTAATGATTCATGATTCATGATTAATGATCATGATTTGATTCATGATTCATGATTCAATTCATGATTCATGATTCATGATTTATGATTCAATTCATGATCATGATTCATGATTTAATTCATGATTAATGATTAATGATTCATGATTCATGATTAATGATTCATGATTCGATTCATGATTCATGATTCATGATTCATGATTCATGATTTAATTCATAATTCATGATTCATGATTCATGATTCAAGATTCATTCATGATCATGATTCAATTCATGATTCATGATTAATGATTCAATTCATGATTCATGATCATGATTCAATTCATGATTCATGATTCGATTCATGATTCATGATTCATGATTCAATTCTTGATTCAATGATTTATGATTCAATTCATGATCATGATTCATGATTCATGATTCATGATTCAATTCATGATTCATAATTCATGATTCATGATTCATGATTTAATTCATGATTCATGATTCAATTCATGATTAATGATTAACGATTCATGATTCATGATTCGATTCATGATTCATGATTCATGATTCATGATTCAATCATGATTCATGATTCATGATTTAATTCATGATTAATGATTAATGATTCATGATTCATGATTATGATTCATGATTCGATTCATGATTCATGATTCGATTCATGATTCATGATTCATGATTCATGATTCAATTCATGATTCATGATTCATGATTAATTCATGATTAATGATTAATGATCATGATTCATGATTAATGATTCATGATTCGATTCATGATTCATGATTCGATTCATGATTCATGATTTGATTCATGATTCATGATTCATGATTCATGATTCATGATTTAATTCATAATTCATGATTCAATTCATGATTCATGATTCATGATTAATGATTCAATTCATGATCATGATTCATGATTCAATCATGATTCATGACTCGATTCATGATTCATGATTCATGATTCAATTCATGATTCATGATTTATGATCAATTCATGATTCATGATTCATGATTCATGATTCAATTCTGATTCATAATTCATGATTCATGATTCATGATTTGAATCAGGATTCATGATTCAATTCATGATTCATGATTCATGATTTATGATTCAATTCATGATTCATGATTCAATTAATGATTCATGATTCATGATTTAATTCATGATTAATGATTAATGATTCATGATTTATGATTAATGATTCATGATTCGATTCATGATTCATGATTCGATTCATGATTCATGATTCGATTCATGATTCATGATTCATGATTCATGATTCATGATTTAATTCATAATTCATGATCATGATTCATGATTCAAGATTCAATTCATGATTCATGATTCAATTCATGATTCATGATTCATGATTCATGATTCAATTCATGATTCATGATTTATGATTCAATTCATGATTCATGATTCATGATTTAATTCATGATTAATGATTAACGATTCATGATTCATGATTCGATCATGATTCATGATTCATGATTCATGATTCAATTCTGATTCATGATTCATGATTTAATTCATGATTAATGATTAATGATTCATGATCATGATTAATGATTCATGATTCGATTCATGATTCATGATTCGATTCATGATTCATGATTCAATTCATGATTCATGATTTAATTCATGATTAATGATTAATGATTCATGATTCATGATTAATGATTCATGATTTGATTCATGATTCATGATTCAATTCATGATTCATGATTCATGATTTATGATTCAATTCATGATTCATGATTCATGATTTAATTCATGATTAATGATTCATGATTCATGATTAATGATTCATGATTCGATTCATGATTCATGATTCATGATTCATGATTCATGATTTAATTCATAATTCATGATTCATGATTCATGATTCAAGATTCAATTCATGATTCATGATTCAATTCATGATTCATGATTAATGATTCAATTCATGATTCATGATTCATGATTCAATTCATGATTCATGATTCGATTCATGATTCATGATTCATGATTCAATTCTTGATTCATGATTTATGATTCAATTCATGATTCATGATTCATGATTCATGATTCATGATTCAATTCATGATTCCATAATTCATGATTCATGATTCATGATTTAATTCATGATTCATGATTCAATTCATGATTCATGATTCATGATTTATGATTCAATTCATGATCATGATTCAATTAATGATTCATGATTCATTATTTCAATTCATGATTCATGATTCATGATTTAATTCATGATTAATGATTCATGATTCATGATTTATGATTCATGATTCATGATTCATGATTCGATTCATGATTCATGATTCATGATTAATGATTCATGATTCGATTTATGATTCATGATTCATGATTTAATTCATGATTAATGATTCATGATTCATGATTTAATTTATGATTCATGATTCATGATTCGATTCATGATTCATGATTCATGATTCAATTCATGATTCATGATTCATGATTCATGATTCATGATTTAATTCATAATTCATGATTCATGATTCATGATTCGATTCATGATTCATGTTTCGATTCATGATTCATGATTCATGATTCATGATTTAATTCATATCATGATTCATGATTTAATTCATAATTCATGATTCATGATTCATGATTCAAGATTCAATTCATGATTCATGATTCAATTCATGATTCATGATTAATCATTCAATTCATGATTCATGATTCATGATTCAATTCCTGATTCATGATTCGATTCATGATTCATGATTCATGATTCAATTCATGATTCATGATTTATGATTCAATTCATGATTCATGATTCATGATTCATGATTCATGATTCGATTCATGATTCATAATTTATGATTCAATTCATGATTCATGATTCATGATTCATAATTCATGATTCAATTCATGATTCAGTAATTCATGATTCATGATTCAATTCATGATTCATAATTCATGATTCATGATTCATGATTTGATTCATGATTCATGATTCAATTCATGATTCATGCTTCATGATTCATAATTTATAATTCGATTCATGATTCATGATTCAATTAATGATTCATGATTCATGATTCAAATTATGATTCATGATTCATAATTTAATTCATGATTAATGATTAATGATTCATGATTCTGATTAATGATTCATGATTCGATTCATGATTCATGATTCGATTCATGATTCATGATTCATGATTTCATTCATGATTCATGATTCAATTCATGATTCATGATTCATGATCATGATTCAATCATGATTCATGATTCGATTCATGATTCATGATTCATGATTCGATTCATGATTCATGATTCATGATTCATGATTCATGATTCAATTCATGATTCATAATTCATGATTCATGATTCAATTCATGATTCATAATTCATGATTCATGATTCATGATTTGATTCATGATCATGATTCAATTCATGATTCATGATTCATGATTCATGATTCATGATTTATGATCCTCGATTCATGATTCATGATTCAATTAATGATTCATGATTCATGAATTCAATTCATGATTCATGATTCATGATTTAATTCATGATTAATGATTAATGATTCATGATTCATGATTCGATTCATGATTCATGATTCAATTCATGATTCATGATTCATGAATCATGATTTATGATTCGATTCATGATTCATGATTTATGATTCATTCATGATTCATGATTCATGATTCATGATTCAATTCATGATTCATGATCAAGATTCATGATTCAATTCATGATTCATGATTCATGAATCATGATTTATGATTCAATTCATGATTCATGATTCATGATTCATGATTCAATTCATGATTCATGATTAAATTCATGATTCATGATTCAAGATTCATGATTCAATTCATGATTCATGATTCGATTTATGATTCATGATTCATGATTCAATTCATGATTTATGAATCATGATTCAATTCATGATGCATAATTCATGATTCATGATTCAATTCATGATTCATGATTCATGATTCATGATTCATAATTTATGATTCAATTCATGATTCATGATTCATGATTCATGATTTATGATTCAATTCATGATTCATGATTCATGATTCATGATTCATGATTCAATTCATGATTCATAATTCATGATTCATGATTCAATTCATGATTCATAATTCATGATTCATGATTTGATTCATGATTCATGATTCAATTCATGATTCATGATTCATGATTCATGATCATGATTTATGATTCGATTCATGATTCATGATTCAATTAATGATTCATGATTCATGATTCAATTCATGATTCATGATTTAATTCATGATTAATGATTAATGATTCATGATTCATGATTCAATTCATGATTCATGATTCATGATTCATGATTCATGATTTTTGATTCGATTCATGATTCAATTAATGATTCATGATTCATGATTCAATTCATGATTCATGATTCATGATTTAATTCATGATTAATGATTAATGATTCATGATTCATGATTAATGATCATGATTCGATTCATGATTCATGATTCGATTCATGATTCATGATTCATGATTCATGATTCAATTCATGATTCCTGATTCATGATTTAATTCATGATTAATGATTAATGATTCATGATTCATGATTAATGATTCATGATTTGATTCATGATTCATGATTCGATTCATGATTCATGATTTGATTCATGATTCATGATTCATGATTCATGATTTAATTTATAATTCATGATTAATGATTCATAATTCATGATTCAATTCATGATTCATGATTCAATTCATGATTCATGATTCATGATTAATGATTCAATTCATGATTCATGATTCATGATTCAATTCATGATTCATGACTCGATTCATGATTCATGATTCATGATTAAATCATGATTCATGATTTATGATTCAATTCATGATTCATGATTCATGATTCATGATTCAATTCATGATTCATAATTCATGATTCATGATTCATGATTTGAATCATGATTCATGATTCAATTCATGATTCATGATTCATGATTTATGATTCAATTCATGATTCATGATTCAATTAATGATTCATGATTCATGATTTAATTCATGATTAATGATTAATGATTCATGATTCATGATTAATGATTCATGATTCGATTCATGATTCATGATTCATGATTCATGATTCATGATTTAATTCATAATTCATGATTCATGATTCATGATTCAAGATTCAATTCATGATTCATGATTCAATTCATGATTCATGATTCATGATTAATGATTCAATTCATGATTCATGATTTATGATTCAATTCATGATTCATGATTCGATTCATGATTCATGATTCATGATTCAATTCATGATTCATGATTTATGATTCAATTCATGATTCATGATTCATGATTTAATTCATGATTAATGATTAACGATTCATGATTCATGATTCGATTCATGATTCATGATTCATGATTCATGATTCAATTCATGATTCATGATTCATGATTTAATTCATGATTAATGATTAATGATTTCATGATTCATGATTAATGATTCATGATTCGATTCATGATTCATGATTCGATTCATGATCATGATTCATGATTCATGATTCAATTCATGATTCATGATTCATGATTTAATTCATGATTAATGATTAATGATTCATGATTCATGATTAATGATTCATGATTCGATTCATGATTCATGATTCATGATTCATGATTCATGATTCAATTCATGATTCATGATTCATGATTTAATTCATGATTAATGATTAATGATCATGATTCATGATTAATGATTCATGATTTGATTCATGATTCATGATTCAATTCATGATTCATGATTCATGATTTATGATTCAATTCATGATTCATGATTCAATTAATGATTCATGATTCCTGATTCAATTCATGATTCATGATTCATGATTTAATTCATGATTAATGATTCATGATTCATGATTCATGATTTATGATTCATGATTCATGATTCATGATTCGATTCATGATTCATGATTCATGATTACTGATTCATGATTCGATTTATGATTCATGATTCATGATTTAATTCATGATTAATGATTCATGATTCATGATTTAATTTATGATTCATGAATCATGATTCGATTCATGATTCATGATTCATGATTCATGATTCAATTCATGATTCATGATTCATGATTCATGATTCATGATTTAATTCATAATTCATGATTCATGATTCATGATTCGATTCATGATTCATGATTTCGATTCATGATTCATGATTTATGATTCATGATTTAATTCATAATTCATGATTCATGATTCATGATTTAATTCATAATTCATGATTCATGATTCATGATTCAAGATTCAATTCATGATTCATGATTCAATTCATGATTCATGATTCATGATTAATGATTCAATTCATGATTCATTATTCAATTCATGATTCATGATTCGATTCATGATTCATGATTCAATTCATGATTCATGATTTATGATTAAATTCATGATTCATGATTCATGATTCATGATTCATGATTCGATTCATGATTCATAATTTATGATTCAATTCATGATTCATGATTCATAATTCATGATTCAATTCATGATTCATAATTCATGATTCATGATTCAATACATGATTCATAATTCATGATTCATGATTCATGATTTGATTCATGATTCATGATTCAATTCATGATTCATGATTCATGATTAATGATTCATGATTCGATTCATGATTCATGATTCGATTCATGATTCATGATTCATGATTCATGATTTAATTCATGATTCATGATTCAATTCATGATTCATGATTCGATTCATGATTCATGATTCATGATTCAATTCATGATTCATGATTCATGATTTATGATTCATGATTCATGATTCGATTCATTATTCATGATTCATGATTACTGATTCATGATTCGATTTATGATTCATGATATGATTTAATTCATGTTTCATGATTCATGATTCATGTTTTAATTCAAGATTCATGATTCATGATTTAATTCATGATTAATGATTCATGATTCATGATTCATGATTCGATTCATGATTCATGATTCAATTCATGATTCATGATTCATGATTTTAATTCATGATTAATGATTAATGATTCATGATTCATGATTCATGATTAATGATTCATGATTCGATTCATGATTCATAATTTATGATTCAATTCATGATTCATGATTCATGATTCATAATTCATGATTCAATTCATGATTCATAATTCATGATTCATGATTCAATTCATGATTCATAATTCATGATAAATGATTCATGATTTGATTCATGATTCATGATTCAATTCATGATTCATGATTCATGATTCATAATTTATAATTCGATTCATGATTCATGATTCAATTAATGATTCATGATTCATGATTCAAATTATGATTCATGATTCATAATTTAATTCATGATTAATGATTCATGATTCGATTCATGATTCATGATTAATGATTCATGATTCGATTCATGATTCATGATTCGATTCATGATTCATAATTTAATTCATGATTAATGATTCATGATTCGATTCATGATTCATGATTAATGATTCATGATTCGATTCATGATTCATGATTCGATTCATGATTCATGATTCATGAGTCATGATTTAATTCATGATTCATGATTCAATTCATGATTCATGATTCATGATTCAATTCATGATTCATGATTCGATTCATGATTCATGATTCATGATTCATGATTCGATTCATGATTCATGATTCATGATTCGATTCATGATTCATGATTCATGATTCATGATTCATGATTCAATTCATGATTCATAATTCATGATTCATGATTCAATTCATGATTCATAATTCATGATTCATGATTCATGATTTGATTCATGATTCATGATTCAATTCATGATTCATGATTCATGATTCATGATTCATGATTTATGATTCGATTCATGATTCATGATTCAATTAATGATTCATGATTCATGATTCAATTCATGATTCATGATTCATGATTTAATTCATGATTAATGATTAATGATTCATGATTCATGATTCGATTCATGATTCATGATTCAATTCATGATTCATGATTCATGAATCATGATTTATGATTCGATTCATGATTCATGATTTATGATTCAATTCATGATTCATGATTCATGATTCATGATTCAATTCATGATTCATGATTCAAGATTCATGATTCAATTCATGATTCATGATTCATGAATCATGATTTATGATTCAATTCATGATTCATGATTCATGATTCATGATTCAATTCATGATTCATGATTAAATTCATGATTCATGATTCAAGATTCATGATTCAATTCATGATTCATGATTCGATTTATGATTCATGATTCATGATTCATGATTCATAATTTATGATTCAATTCATGATTTATGAATCATGATTCAATTCATGATGCATAATTCATGATTCATGATTCAATTCATGATTCATGATTCATGATTCATGATTCATAATTTATGATTCAATTCATGATTCATGATTCATGATTCATGATTTATGATTCAATTCATGATTCATGATTCATGATTCATGATTCATGATTCAATTCATGATTCATAATTCATGATTCATGATTCAATTCATGATTCATAATTCATGATTCATGATTCATGATTTGATTCATGATTCATGATTCAATTCATGATTCATGATTCATGATTCAATTCATGATTCAATTCATGATTCATGATTTAATTCATGATTAATGATTAATGATTCATGATTCATGATTCAATTCATGATTCATGATTCATGATTCATGATTCATGATTTATGATTCGATTCATGATTCATGATTCAATTAATGATTCATGATTCATGATTCAATTCATGATTCATGATTCATGATTTAATTCATGATTAATGATTAACGATTCATGATTCATGATTCGATTCATGATTCATGATTCATGATTCATGATTCAATTCATGATTCATGATTCATGATTTAATTCATGATTAATGGTTAATGATTCATGATTCATGATTAATGATTCATGATTCGATTCATGATTCATGATTCGATTCATGATTCATGATTCATGATTCATGATTCAATTCATGATTCATGATTCATGATTTAATTCATGATTAATGATTAATGATTCATGATTCATGATTAATGATTCATGATTCGATTCATGATTCATGATTCGATTCATGATTCATGATTTGATTCATGATTCATGATTCATGATTCATGATTAATTCATAATTCATGATTAATGATTCATGATTCATGATTCAATTCATGATTCATGATTCAATTCATGATTCATGATTCATGATTAATGATTCAATTCATGATTCATGATTCATGATTCAATTCATGATTCATGACTCGATTCATGATTCATGATTCATGATTCAATTCATGATTCATGATTTATGATTCAATTCATGATTCATGATTCATGATTCATGATTCAATTCATGATTCATAATTCATGATTCATGATTCATGATTTGAATCATGATTCATGATTCAATTCATGATTCATGATTCATGATTTATGATTCAATTCATGATTCATGATTCAATTAATGATTCATGATTCATGATTTAATTCATGATTAATGATTAATGATTCATGATTCATGATTAATGATTCATGATTCGATTCATGATTCATGATTTATGATTCATGATTCATGATTTAATTCATAATTCATGATTCATGATTCATGATTCAAGATTCAATTCATGATTCATGATTCAATTCATGATTCATGATTCATGATTAATGATTCAATTCATGATTCATGATTCAATTCATGATTCATGATTCGATTCATGATTCATGATTCATGATTCAATTCATGATTCATGATTTATGATTCAATTCATGATTCATGATTCATGATTTAATTCATGATTAATGATTAACGATTCATGATTCATGATTCGATTCATGATTCATGATTCATGATTCAATTCATGATTCATGATTCATGATTTAATTCATGATTAATGATTAATGATTCATGATTCATGATTAATGATTCATGATTCGATTCATGATTCATGATTCGATTCATGATTCATGATTCATGATTCAATTCATGATTCATGATTCATGATTTAATTCATGATTAATGATTAATGATTCATGATTCATGATTAATGATTCATGATTCGATTCATGATTCATGATTCATGATTCATGGTTCATGATTCAATTTCATGATTCATGATTCATGATTTAATTCATGATTAATGATTAATGATTCATGATTCATGATTAATGATTCATGATTTGATTCATGATTCATGATTCAATTCATGATTCATGATTCATGATTTATGATTCAATTCATGATTCATGATTCAATTAATGATTCATGATTCCTGATTCAATTCATGATTCATGATTCATGATTTAATTCATGATTAATGATTCATGATTCATGATTCATGATTTATGATTCATGATTCATGATTCATGATTCGATTCATGATTCATGATTCATGATTACTGATTCATGATTCGATTTATGATTCATGATTCATGATTTAATTCATGATTAATGATTCATGATTCATGATTTAATTTATGATTCATGATTCATGATTCGATTCATGATTCATGATTCATGATTCATGATTCATGATTCAATTCATGATTCATGATTCATGATTTAATTCATGATTAATGATTAATGATTCATGATTCATGATTAATGATTCATGATTCGATTCATGATTCATGATTCGATTCATGATTCATGATTCATGATTCATGATTCAATTCATGATTCATGATTCATGATTTAATTCATGATTAATGATTAATGATTCATGATTCATGATTAATGATTCATGATTCGATTCATGATTCATGATTCGATTCATGATTCATGATGTGATTCATGATTCATGATTCATGATTCATGATTTAATTCATAATTCATGATTAATGATTCATGATTCATGATTCAATTCATGATTCATGATTCAATTCATGATTCATGATTCATGATTAATGATTCAATTCATGATTCATGATTCATGATTCAATTCATGATTCATGACTCGATTCATGATTCATGATTCATGATTCAATTCATGATTCATGATTTATGATTCAATTCATGATTCATGATTCATGATTCATGATTCAATTCATGATTCATAATTCATGATTCATGATTTGAATCATGATTCATGATTCAATTCATGATTCATGATTCATGATTTATGATTCAATTCATGATTCATGATTCAATTAATGATTCATGATTTAATTCATGATTAATGATTAATGATTCATGATTCATGATTAATGATTCATGATTCGATTCATGATTCATGATTTATGATTCATGATTCATGATTTAATTCATAATTCATGATTCATGATTCATGATTCAAGATTCAATTCATGATTCATGATTCAATTCATGATTCATGATTCATGATTAATGATTCAATTCATGATTCATGATTCAATTCATGATTCATGATTCGATTCATGATTCATGATTCATGATTCAATTCATGATTCATGATTTATGATTCAATTCATGATTCATGATTCATGATTTAATTCATGATTAATGATTAACGATTCATGATTCATGATTCGATTCATGATTCAATGATTCATGATTCAATTCATGATTCATGATTCATGATTTAATTCATGATTAATGATTAATGATTCATGATTCATGATTAATGATTCATGATTCGATTCATGATTCATGATTCGATTCATGATTCATGATTCATGATTCAATTCATGATTCATGATTCATGATTTAATTCATGATTAATGATTAATGATTCATGATTCATGATTAATGATTCATGATTCGATTCATGATTCATGATTCATGATTCATGGTTCATGATTCAATTCATGATTCATGATTCATGATATAATTCATGATTAATGATTAATGATTCATGATTCATGATTAATGATTCATGATTTGATTCATGATTCATGATTCAATTCATGATTCATGATTCATGATTTATGATTCAATTCATGATTCATGATTCAATTAATGATTCATGATTCCTGATTCAATTCATGATTCATGATTCATGATTTAATTCATGATTAATGATTCATGATTCATGATTCATGATTTATGATTCATGATCATGATTCATGATTCGATTCATGATTCATGATTCATGATTACTGATTCATGATTCGATTTATGATTCATGATTCATGATTTAATTCATGATTCATGATTCATGATTCGATTCATGATTCATGATTCATGATTCATGATTCAATTCATGATTCATGATTCATGATTCATGATTCATGATTTAATTCATAATTCATGATTCATGATTCATGATTCGATTCATGATTCATGATTCGATTCATGATTAATGATTTATGATTCATGATTTAATTCATAATTCATGATTCTTGATTCATGATTTAATTCATAATTCATGATTCATGATTCATGATTCAAGATTCAATTCATGATTCATGATTCAATTCATGATTCATGATTCATGATTAATGATTCAATTCATGATTCATGATTCATGATTCAATTCATGATTCATGATTCGATTCATGATTCATGATTCATGATTCAATTCATGATTCATGATTTATGATTAAATTCATGATTCATGATTCATGATTCATGATTCATGATTCGATTCATGATTCATAATTTATTCAATTCATGATTCATGATTCATGATTCATAATTCATGATTCAATTCATGATTCATAATTCATGATTCATGATTCAATTCATGATTCATAATTCATGATTCATGATTCATGATTTGATTCATGATTCATGATTCAATTCATGATTCATGATTCATGATTAATGATTCATGATATCGATTCATGATTCATGATTCGATTCATGATTCATGATTCATGATTCATGATTTAATTCATGATTCATGATTCAATTCATGATTCGATTCATGATTCATGATTCATGATTCAATTCATGATTCATGATTCATGATTTATGATTCATGATTCATGATTCGATTCATTATTCATGATTCATGATTACTGATTCATGATTCGATTTATGATTCATGATGCATGATTTAATTCATGATTCATGATTCATGATTCATGATTCAATTCATGATTCATGATTCATGATTTAATTCATGATTAATGATTAATGATTCATGATTCATGATTAATGATTCATGATTCGATTCATGATTCATGATTCAATTCATGATTCATGATTTAATTCATGATTAATGATTAATGATTCATGATTCATGATTCATGATTAATGATTCATGATTCGATTCATGATTCATGATTCGATTCATGATTCATGATTTGATTCATGATTCATGATTCATGATTCATGATTTAATTCATAATTCATGATTAATGATTCATGATTCATGATTCAATTCATGATTCATGATTCAATTCATGATTCATGATTCATGATTAATGATTCAATTCATGATTCATGATTCATGATTCAATTCATGATTCATGATTTGATTCATGATTCATGATTCATGAATCAATTCATGATTCATGATTTATGATTCAATTCATGATTCATGATTCATGATTCATGATTCATGATTCAATTCATGATTCATGATTCAATTCATGATTCATGATTCATGATTTAATTCATGATTAATGATTCATGATTCATGATTCATGATTTATGATTCATGATTCATGATTCATGATTCGATTCATGATTCATGATTCATGATTACTGATTCATGATTCGATTTATGATTCATGATTCATGATTTAATTCATGATTAATGATTCATGATTCATGATTTAATTTAATGATTCATGATTCATGATTCGATTCATGATTCATGATTCATGATTCATGATTCAATTCATGATTCATGATTCATGATTCATGATTTAATTCATAATTCATGATTCATGATTCATGATTCGATTCATGATTCATGATTCGATTCATGATTCATGATTCATGATTCATGATTTAATTCATAATTCATGATTCATGATTCATGATTCATGATTCATGATTCATGATTCAATTCATGATTCATGATTCGATTCATGATTCATGATTCATGATTCAATTCATGATTCATGATTCATGATTTATGATTCATGATTCATGATTCGATTCATTATTCATGATTCATGATTACTGATTCATGATTCGATTTATGATTCATGATTCATGATTTAATTCATGATTCATGATTCATGATTCATGATTTAATTTCATGATTCATGATTCAATTCATGATTCATGATTCATGATTCAATTCATGATTCATGATTCGATTCATGATTCATGATTCATGATTCAATTCATGATTCATGATTCATGATTTATGATTCATGATTCATGATTCGATTCATTATTCATGATTCATGATTACTGATTCATGATTCGATTTATGATTCATGATTCATGATTTAATTCATGATTCATGATTCATGATTCATGATTCAATTCATGATTCATGATTCATGATTTAATTCATGATTAATGATTAATGATTCATGATTCATGATTAATGATTCATGATTCGAGTTCATGATTCATGATTCGATTAATGATTCATGATTCATGATTCATGATTCAATTCATGATTCATGATTCATGATTTAATTCATGATTAATGATTAATGATTCATGATTCATGATTAATGATTCATGATTCGATTCATGATTCATGATTCGATTCATGATTCATGATTTGATTCATGATTCATGATTCATGATTCATGATTTAATTCATAATTCATGATTAATGATTCATGATTCATGATTCAATTCATGATTCATGATTCAATTCATGATTCATGATTCATGATTAATGATTCAATTCATGATTCATGATTCATGATTCAATTCATGATTCATGACTCGATTCATGATTCATGATTCATGAATCAATTCATGATTCATGATTTATGATTCAATTCATGATTCATGATTCATGATTCATGATTCATGATTCAATTCATGATTCATGATTCAATTCATGATTCATAATTCATGATTCATGATTCATGATTTGAATCATGATTCATGATTCAATTCATGATTCATGATTTATGATTCAATTCATGATTCATGATTCAATTAATGATTCATGATTCATGATTTAATACATGATTAATGATTAATGATTCATGATTCATGATTAATGATTCATGATTCGATTCATGATTCATGATTCGATTCATGATTAATGATTCGATTCATGATTCATGATTCATGATTCATGATTCATGATTTAATTCATAATTTGTGATTCATGATTCATGATTCAAGATTCAATTCATGATTCATGATTCAATTCATGATTCATGATTCATGATTAATGATTCAATTCATGATTCATGATTCAATTCATGATTCATGATTCGATTCATGATTCATGATTCATGATTCAATTCATGATTCATGATTTATGATTCAATTCATGATTCATGATTCATGATTTAATTCATGATTAATGATTAACGATTCATGATTCATGATTCGATTCATGATTCATGATTCATGATTCATGATTCAATTCATGATTCATGATTCATGATTTAATTCATGATTAATGATTAATGATTCATGATTCATGATTAATGATTCATGATTCGATTCATGATTCATGATTCGATTCATGATTCATGATTCATGATTCATGATTCAATTCATGATTCATGATTCATGATTTAATTCATGATTAATGATTAATGATTTATGATTCATGATTAATGATTCATGATTCGATTCATGATTCATGATTCGATTCATGATTCATGATTCGATTCATGATTCATGATTCATGATTCATGATTTAATTCATAATTCATGATTCATGATTCAAGATTCAAGATTCAATTCATGATTCATGATTCAATTCATGATTCATGATTCATGATTAATGATTCAATTCATGATTCACGATTCATGATTCAATTCATGATTCATGATTCGATTCATGATTCATGATTCATGATTCATGATTCATGATTCAATTCATGATTCATAATTCATGATTCATGATTCATGATTTGATTCATGATTCATGATTCAATTTATGATTCATGATTCATGATTTATGATTCAATTCATGATTCATGATTCAATTAATGATTCATGATTTATGATTCAATTCATGATTCATGATTCATGATTTAATTCACGATTAATGATTCATGATTCATGATTCATGATTTATGATTCATGATTCATGATTCATGATTCGATTCATGATTTAATTCATGATTAATGATTCATGATTCATGATTTAATTTATGATTCATGATTCATGATTCGATTCATGATTCATGATTCATGATTCAATTCATGATTCATGATTCATGATTCATGATTCAATTCATGATTCATGATTCATGATTCATGATTCATGATTTAATTCATAATTCATGATTCATGATTCATGATTCATGATTCGATTCATGATTCATGATTCGATTCATGATTCATGATTCATGATTTATGATTTAATTCATAATTCATGATTCGATTCATGATTCAAGATTCAATTCATGATTCATGATTCAATTCATGATTCATGATTCATGAATCAATTCATGATTCATGATTCGATTCATGATTCATGAATCATGATTCAATTCATGATTCATGATTTATGATTCAATTCATGATTCATGATTCCTGATTCATGATTCATGATTCGATTCATGATTCATAATTTATGATTCAATTCATGATTCATGATTCATGATTCATAATTCATGATTCAATTCATGATTCATAATTCATGATTCATGATTCAATTCATGATTCATAATTCATGATTCATGATTCATGATTTGATTCATGATTCATGATTCAATTCATGATTCATGATTCATGATTCATGATTCATAATTTATGATTCGATTCATGATTCATGATTCAATTAATGATTCATGATTCATGATTCAAATTATGATTCATGATTCATGATTTAATTCATGATTAATGATTAATGATTCATGATTCATGATTAATGATTCATGATTCGATTCATGCTTCATGATTCAATTCATGATTCATGATTCATGATTCATGATTCAATTCATGATTCATGATTCGATTCATGATTCATGATTCATGTTTCAATTCATGATTCATGATTCATGATTTATGATTCATGATTCATGATTCGATTCATGATTCATGATTACTGATTACTGATTCATGATTTAATTTATGATTCATGATTCATGATTCGATTCATGATTCATGATTCATGATTCAATTCATGATTCATGATTCATGATTCATAATTCAATTCATGATTCATGATTCATGAATCATGATTTATGATTCAATTCATGATTCATGATTTATGATTCAATTCATGATTCATGATTCATGATTCATGATTCAATTCATGATTCATGATTCATGAATCATGATTTATGATTCAATTCATGATTCATGATTCATGATTCAATTCATGATTCATGATTAAATTCATGATTCATGATTCAAGATTCATGATTCAATTAATGATTCATGATTCGATTTATGATTCATGATTCATGATTCAATTCATGATTCATGAATCATGATTCAATTCATGTTGCATAATTCATGATTCATGATTCAATTCATGATTCATGATTCATGATTCATGATTCATAATTTATGATTCAATTCATGATTCATGATTCATGATTCATGATTTATGATTCAATTCATGATTCATGATTCATGATTCATGATTCAATTCATGATTCATAATTCATGATTCATGATTCAATTCATGATTCATAATTCATGATTCATGATTCATGATTTGATTCATGATTCATGATTCAATTCATGATTCATGATTCATGATTCATGATTCATGATTTATGATTCTATTCATGATTCATGATTCAATTAATGATTCATGATTCATGATTCAATTCATGATTCATGATTCATGATTTAATTCATGATTAATGATTAATGATTCATGATTCATGATTCGATTCATGATTCATGATTCAATTCATGATTCATGAATCATGATTCATGATTCATGATTAATGATTCGATTCATGATTCATGATTCAATTAATGATTCATGATTCATGATTTAATTCATGATTAATGATTCATGATTCATGATTCGATTCATGATTCATGATTAATGATTCATGATTCGATTAATGATTCATGATTTAATTCATGATTCATGATTCGATTCATGATTCATGATTCATGATTAATGATTTGATTCATGATTCATGATTCAATTCATGATTCATGATTCATGATTCGATTCATGATTCATGATTACTGATTTGATTCATGATTCATGATTTATGATTCGATTCATGATTCATGATTTATGATTCAATTCATGATTCATGATTCATGATTCATGATTCATGATTCAATTCATGATTCATGATTCAATTCATGATTCATGATTCAAGATTCATGATTCATTATTCAATTCATAATTCATGATTTGATTTATGATTCATGATTCATGATTCAATTCATGATTCATGATTCATGATTCAATTCATGATTCATGATTCATGATTCAATTCATGATTCAATTCATGATTCTTGATTCATGATTCATGATTCAATTCATGATTCATGATTCGATTCATGATTCTTGATTAATGATTCATGATTTGATTAATGATTCATGATTCAAGATTCAATTCATGATTCATGATTCGATTTATGATTCATGATTCATGATCCATGATTCGATTCATGATTCATGATTCAATTCATGATTCAATTCATAATTCATGAGTCGATTCATGATTCATGATTCATGATTCAATTCATGATTCATGATTTAATTCATGATTCATGATTCAATTCATGATTTAATTCATGATTTATGATTCATGATCCATGATTCAATTCATGATTCACGATTCATGATTCAATTCATGATTCAATTCATGATTCATTATTCATAATTCAATTCATGATTCATGATTTGATTCATGATTCATGATTCAATTTATGATTCATGATTCATGATTCAATTCATGATTCATGATTCAATTCATGATTCATGATTCATTATTCATGATTCATGATTCAATTCATGATTCATAATTCATGATTCATGATTCAATTCATGATTCATAATTCATGATTCATGATTCAATTCATGATTCATAATTCATGATTCATGATTCAATTCATGATTCATGATTCAATATATGATTCATGATTCATGATTCAATTAATGATTCATGATTTAAATAATGATTCATGACACAATTCATGATTCGATTCATGATTCAATTCATGATTCATGATTCGATTTATGAATCATGATTCATGATTCATGATTCAATTCATGATTCATGATTCAATTCATGATTCAATTCCTGATTCAATTCATGATTCATGATTCAATTCATGATTCATGATTCATTATTCAATTCATTATTCATGATTCTATTCATGATTCATGATTCAAGATTCAATTCATGATTTAAGATTCAATTCATGATTCATGATTCATGATTCATGATTCATGATTCATGATTCAATTCATGATTCATGATTCATTATTCATGATTCATGATTCAATTCATGATTCATAATTCATGATTCATGATTCAATTCATGATTCATAATTCATGATTCATGATTCAATGTATGATTCATGATTCATGATTCAATTAATGATTCATGATTTAAATAATGATTCATGACACAATTCATGATTCGATTCATGATTCAATTCATGATTCATGATTCGATTTATGAATCATGATTCATGATTCAATTCATGATTCATGATTCATGATTCAATTCATGATTCATGATTCAATTCATGATTCAATTCCTGATTCAATTCATGATTCATGATTCAATTCATGATTCATGATTCATGATTCTATTCATTATTCATGATTCTATTCATGATTCATGATTCATGATTCAAGATTCAATTCATGATTTATGATTCAATTCATGATTCATGATTCATGATTCATGATTAATGATTCAATTCATGATTCATGATTCATGATTCAATTCATGATTCATGATTCGATTCATGATTCATGATTTAATTTCATGATTCATGATTTATGATTCAATTCATGATTCATTTTTCATGATTCATGATTTATGATTCAATTCATGATTCATGATTCATGATTCATGATACAATTCATGATTCATAATTCATGATTCATGATTCATGATTTGATTAATGATTCATGATTCAATTCATGATTCATGATTCATGATTCGATTAATGATTCATGATTCAATTCATGATTCATGATTCATGATTCATGATTCATGATTTATGATTCAATTCATGATTCATGATTCAATCAATGATTCATGATTCATGATTCAATTCATGATTCATGATTCGATTCATGATTCATGATTCATGATTCATGATTCATGATTCATGATTCGATTCATGATTCATGATTTATGATTCAATTCATGATTCATGATTCATGATTCATGATTCAATTCATGATTCATGATTCGATTCATGATTCATGATTCATGATTCATGATTCATGATTCATGATTCGATTCATGATTCATGATTTATGATTCAATTCATGATTCATGATTCATGATTCATGATTCATGATTCAATTTATGATTCATAATTCATGATTCATGATTCAATTCATGATTCATAATTCATGATTCATGATTTGATTCATGATTCAGGATTCAATTCATGATTCATGATTCATGATTCGATTCATGATTCATGATTAATGATTCATGATTCGATTCATGATTCATGATTCATGATTTAATTCATGATTCATGATTCATGATTCGATTCATGATTCATGATTCATGATTAATGATTTGATTCATGATTCATGATTCATGATTCAATTCATGATTCATGATTCATGATTCGATTCAGGATTCATGATTAATGATTTGATTCATGATTCATGATTCATGATTCAATTCATGATTCATGATTCATGATTTATGATTCGATTCATGATTCATGATTTATGATTCAATTCATGATTCATGATTCATGATTCATGATTCAATTCATTATTCATGATTCTATTCATGATTTATGATTCAATTCATGATTCATGATTCATGATTCGATTCATGATTCATGATTCATGATTCAATTCATGATTCATGATTTGATTCATGATTCTTGATTCATGATTCGATTCATGATTCATGATTCATGATTCAATTCATGATTCATGATTCAAGATTTAATTCATGATTCATGATTCAATTCATGATTCATGATTCATGATTAATGATTCAATTCATTATTCATGATTCATGATTCAATTCATGATTCATGATTCGATTCATGATTCATAATTAATGATTCAATTCATGATTCATGATTTATGATTCAATTCATGATTCATGATTCATGATTCAATTCATGATTCATAATTCATGATTCATGATTAATGATTTGATTCATGATTCATGATTCAATTCATGATTCATGATTCATGATTCATGATTCATGATTTATGATTTGATTCATGATTCATGATTCAATTAATGATTCATGATTCATGATTCAATTCATGATTCATGATTCATGATTTAATTCATGATTAATGATTCATGATTCATGATTCATGATTCAATTCATGATTCATGATTCAATTAATGATTCATGATTCATAATTCGAATCCTGATTCAATTCATGATTCATGATTCAATTCATGATTCATGATTCATGATTCAATTATGATTCATGATTCATGATTCGATTCATGATTCATGATTCAATTCATGATTCATGATTCATGATTAATGATTTGATTCATGATTCATGATTCAATTCATGATTCATGATTCATGATTCATGATTCATGATTCAATTCATGATTCATGATTCATGGTTAATGATTTGATTCATGATTCATGATTTAAATTCATGATTCATGATTCATGATTCATGATTCATGATTCATGATTTATGATTCAATTCATAATTCATGATTCATGATTCGATTCATGATTCATGATTCATGACTCAAATCATGATTCATGATTCATGATTCATGATTCGATTCATGATTCATGATTTATGATTCAATTCATGATTCATGATTCATGATTCATGATTCAATTCATGATTCATGATTCATGATTCATGATTCAATTCATGATTCATGATTCAATGTATGATTCATGATTAATGATTCAATTCATTATTCATGATTCTATTCATGATTTATGATTCAATACATGATTCAATTCATGATTCATGATTCGATTCATGATTCATGATTCAATTCATGATTCATGATTCATGATTCAATTCATGATTCATGATTCATGATTCATGATTCGAGATTCAATTCATGATTCATGATTCAATTCATGATTCATGAGTCATGATTCATGATTAATGACTCAATTCATGATTCATGATTCATGATTCAATTCATGATTCATGATTCATGATTCATGATTCGAGATTCAATTCATGTTTCATGATTCGATTCATGATTCGTGATTCATGATTCAATTCATGATTCATGATTAATGATTCAATTCATGATTCATGATTCATGATTCAATTCATGATTCATGATTCATGATTCAATTCATGATTCATGATTCGATTCATGATTCATGATTCATGATTCAATTCATGATTCATGATTTATGATTCAATTTCATGATTCATGATTCATGATTCATGATTCATGATTCAATTCATGATTCATAATTCATGATTCATGATTCATGATTTATTTCATGATTAATGATTCATGATTCATGATTCATGATTCGATTCATGATTCATGATTACTGATTCATGATTCGATTCATGATTCATGATTTAATTTATGATTCATGATTCATGATTCGATTCATGATTCATGATTCGATTCATGATTCATGATTCATGATTCATGATTCAATTCATGATTCATGATTCATGAATCATGATTCGATTCATGATTCATGATTTATGATTCAATTCATGATTCATGATTCAATTCAAAATTCATGATTCCATTCATGATTCATGATTCATGATTCAATTCATGATTCATGAATCATGATTCAATTCATGATGCATAATTCATGATTCATGATTCAATTAATGATTCATGATTCATGATTCATAATTTATGATTCAATTCATGATTCATGATTCATGATTCATGATTCAATTCATGATTCATAATTCATGATTCATGATTCAATTCATGATTTATAATTCATGATTCATGATTCATGATTTGATTCATGATTCATGATTTAATTCATGATTCATGATTCATGATTTGCTTCATGATTCTTGATTCATGATTCGATTCATGATTCATGATTAATGATTCAATTCATGATTCATGATTCAATTCATGATTCATGATTCATGATTCATGATTCAAGATTCAATTCATGATTCATGATTCAATTCATGATTCATGATTAATGATTCAATCATTCATGATTCATTATTCATGATTCAATTCATGATTCATGATTCGATTCATGATTCATGATTCATGATTCAATTCATGATTCATGATTTATGATTCAATTCATGATTCATGATTCATGATTCAATTCATGATTCATAATTCATGATTCATGATTCATGATTTGATTCATGATTCATGATTCATGATTCAATTCATGATTCATGATTCATGATTCATGATTTATGATTCGAGTTCATAATTCATGATTCAATTAATGATTCATGATTCGTGATTCAATTCATGATTCATGATTCATGATTAATGATTCATGATTAGATTCATGATTCATGATTCATGATTTAATTCATGATTCATGATTCATGATTCAATTCTTGATTCATGATTCATGATTCATGATTCAATTTATGATTCATGATTCATGATTCAATTCATGATTCATGATTAATGATTCATGATTCATGATTCGATTCATGATTCATGATTCATGATTAATGATTCATGATTCGATTTCATGATTCATGATTCATGATTCATGATTTAATTCATGATTCATGATTCATGATTCAATTCATGATTCATGATTCATGATTCAATTCATGATTCATGATTCATGATTTGATTCATGATTCATGATTCAATTCATAACTCATGATTCATGATTCATGATTTATGATTCAATTCATAATTCATGATTCATGATTCGATTCATGATTCATGATTCATGACTCAAATCATGATTCATGATTCATGATTCATGATTCGATTCATGATTCATGATTTATGATTCAATTCATGATTCATGATTCATGATTCATGATTCATGATTCAATTCATGATTCATGATTCAATGTATGATTCATGATTCATGATTCAATTCATGATTCATGATTCAATTCATGATTCATGATTCATGATTCAATTCATTATTCATGATTCTATTCATGATTTATGATTCAATTTATGATTCAATTCATGATTCATGATTCAATTCATGATTCATGATTCATGATTCATGATTCAAGATTCAATTCATGATTCATGATTCAATTCATGATTCATGATTCATGATTCATGATTAATGACTCAATTCATGATTCATGATTCATGATTCAATTCATGTTTAATGATTCGATTCATGATTCATGATTCATGATTCAATTCATGATTCATGATTCATGATTCAATTCATGATTCATGATTCAAGATTCATGATTCAATTCATGATGCATAATTCATGATTCATGATTCAATTCATGATTCATGATTCATGATTCGATTCATGATTCATGATTTATGATTCAATTCATGATTCATGATTCATGATTCATGATTCATGATTCAATTCATGATTCATAATTCATGATTCATGATTCAATTCATGATTCATAATTCATGATTCATGATTCAATTCATGATTCATGATTCATGATTTGATTCATGATTCAGGATTTAATTCAGGATTCATGATTCATGATTCGATTCATGATTCATGATTCATGATTCATGATTAATGATTCATGATTCGATTCATGATTCATGATTCATGATTAATGATTTGATTCATGATTCATGATTCAATTCATGATTCATGATTCATGATTAGATTCATGATTCATGATTAATGATTTGATTCATGATTCATGATTCTTGATTCAATTCATGATTCATGATTCATGATTTATGATTCGATTCATGATTCATGATTTATGATTCAATTCATGATTCATGATTCATGATTCATGATTCAATTCATTATTCATGATTCTATTCATGATTTATGATTCAATTCATGATTCATGATTTGATTCATGATTCATGATTCGATTCATGATTCATGATTCATGATTCAATTCATGATTCATGATTCATGATTCATGATTTGATTCATGATTCTTGATTCATGATTCGATTTCATGATTCATGATTCATGATTCAATTCATGATTCATGATTCATGATTCATGATTCAAGATTCAATTCATGATTCATGATTCAATTCATGATTCATGATTTATGATTAATGATTCAATTCATTATTCATGATTCATGATTCAATTCATGATTCATAATTCATGATTCATGATTCATGATTTGATTCATGATTCATGATTCAATTCATGATTCATGATTCATGATTCATGATTTATGATTCGATTCATAATTCATGATTCAATTAATGATTCATGATTCATGATTCAATTCATGATTCATGATTCATGATTTAATTCATGATTAATGATTCATGATTCATGATTTGATTCATGATTCATGATTCAATTCATGATTCATGATTTAATTCATGATTCATGATTCATGATTCAATTCATGATTCATGATTCATCATTCATGATTCATGATTCAATTAATGATTCATGATTCATGATTCGAATCCTGATTCAATTCATGATTCATGATTCGATTTATGATTTATGATTCATGATTCAATTCATGATTCATGATTCATGATTCATGATTCATGATTCGAGTTCATGATTCATGATTCGATTCATGATTCATGATTCATGATTCGATTCATGATTTATGATTCATGATTTAATTCATGATTCAAGATTCATGATTTGATTCATGATTCTTGATTCATGATTCGCTTCATGATTCATGATTCATGATTCAATTCATGATTCATGATTCATGATTCATGATTTGATTCATGATTCTTGATTCATGATTCGATTAATGATTCATGATTAATGATTCAATTCCATGATTCATGATTCATGATTCATGATTCAAGATTCAATTCATGATTCATGATTCAATTCATGATTCATGATTAATGATTCAATTCATGATTCATTATTCATGATTCAATTTATCATTCATGATTCAATTCATGATTCATAATTCATGATTCATGATTCATGATTTGATTCATGATTCATGATTCAATTCATGATTCATGATTCATGATTCATGATTTATGATTCGATTCATAATTCATGATTCAATTAATGATTCATGATTCGTGATTCAATTCATGATTCATGATTCATGATTAATGATTCATGATTAGATTCATGATTCATGATTCATGATTTAATTCATGATTCATGATTCATGATTCAATTCATGATTCATGATTCATGATTCATGATTCAATTTATGATTCATGATTCATGATTCAATTCATGATTCATGATTAATGATTCATGATTCATGATTCGATTCATGAATTATGATTCATGATTAATGATTCATGATTCGATTCATGATTCATGATTCATGATTCATGATTCATGATTCATGATTTAATTCATGATTCATGATTCATGATTCAATTCATGATTCATGATTCATGATTCAATTCATGATTCATGATTCATGATTCATGATTTGATTCATGATTCATGATTCAATTCATAATTCATGATTCATGATTCATGATTTATGATTCAATTCATAATTCATGATTCATGATTCATGATTTATGATTCAATTCATAATTCATGATTCATGATTCGATTCATGATTCATGATTCATGACTCAAATCATGATTCATGATTCATGATTCATGATTCGATTAATGATTCATGATTTATGATTCAATTCATGATTCATGATTCATGATTCATGATTCAATTCATGATTCATGATTCATGATTCATGATTCAATTCATGATTCATGATTCAATGTATGATTCATGATTCATGATTCAATTCATGATTCATGATTCAATTCATGATTCATGATTCATGATTCAATTCATTATTCATGATTCTATTCATGATTTATGATTCAATTTATGATTCAATTAATGATTCATGATTCAATTCATGATTCATGATTCATGATTCAAGATTCAATTCATGATTCATGATTCAATTCATGATTCATGATTCATGATTCATGATTAATGACTCAATTCATGATTCATGATTCATGTTTCAATTCATGTTTCATGATTCGATTCATGATTCATGATTCATGATTCATGATTCAATTCATGATTCATGATTCATGATTCAATTCATGATTCATGATTCAAGATTCATGATTCAATTCATGATGCATAATTCATGATTCATGATTCAATTCATGATTCATAATTCATGATTCATGATTCAATTCATGATTCATAATTCATGATTCATGATTCATGATTTGATTCATGATTCAGGGATTTAATTCAGGATTCATGATTCATGATTCGATTCATGATTCATGATTCATGATTAATGATTCATGATTCGATTCATGATTCATGATTCATGATTTAAATTCAATGATTCATGATTCGATTCATGATTCATGATTCATGATTAATGATTTGATTTATGATTCATGATTCAATTCATGATTCATGATTCATGATTCGATTCATGATTCATGATTCATGATTAATGATTTGATTCATGATTCATGATTCAATTAATGATTCATGATTCATGATTCAATTCATGATTCATGATTCATGATTTAATTCATGATTAATGATTCATGATTCATGATTCATGATTCATGATTCATGATTTATGATTCGATTCATAATTCATGATTCAATTAATGATTCATGATTCATGATTCAATTCATGATTCATGATTCATGATTTAATTCATGATTAATGATTCATGATTCATGATTCATGATTCATGATTCATGATTAATGATTCATGATTCGATTCATGATTCATGATTTAATTCATGATTCATGATTCATGATTCAATTCATGATTCATGATTCATCATTCATGATTCATGATTCAATTAATGATTCATGATTCATGATTCGAATCCTGATTCAATTCATGATTCATGATTCGATTTATGATTTATGATTCATGATTCAATTCATGATTCATGATTCATGATTCATGATGCGATTCATGATTCATGATTCGATTCATGATTCATGATTCATGATTCGATTCATGATTTATGATTCATGATTTAATTCATGATTCATGATTCATGATTCATGATTCAATTCATGATTCATGATTCATGATTCAATTCATGATTCATGATTCATGATTCATGATTTGATTCATGATTCATGATTCAATTCGTGATTCATGATTCATGATTCATGATTCATGATTCATGATTTATGATTCAATTCATAATTCATGATTCATGATTCGATTCATGATTCATGATTCATGACTCAAATCATGATTCATGATTCATGATTCATGATTCGATTCATGATTCATGATTTATGATTCAATTCATGATTCATGATTCATGATTCATGATTCGATTCATGATTCATGATTTATGATTCAATTCATGATTCATGATTTATGATTCAATTCATGATTCATGATTCATGATTCAATTCATGATTCATAATTCATGATTCATGATTCATGATTTGATTCATGATTCATGATTCATGATTCAATTCATGATTCATGATTCATGATTCATGATTTATGATTCGATTCATAATTCATGATTCAATTAATGATTCATGATTCGTGATTCAATTCATGATTCATGATTCATGATTAATGATTCATGATTAGATTCATGATTCATGATTCATGATTTAATTCATGATTCATGATTCATGATTCAATTCATGATTCATGATTCCTGATTCATGATTCAATTTATGATTCATGATTCATGATTCAATTCATGATTCATGATTAATGATTCATGATTCATGATTCGATTCATGATTCATGATTCATGATTAATGATTCATGATTCGATTCATGATTCATGATTCATGATTCATGATTTAATTCATGATTCATGATTCATGATTCAATTCATGATTCATGATTCATGATTCAATTCATGATTCATGATTCATGATTCATGATTTGAATTCATGATTCATGATTCAATTCATAATTCATGATTCATGATTCATGATTTATGATTCAATTCATAATTCATGATTCATGATTCGATTCATGATTCATGATTCAAATCATGATTCATGATTCATGATTCATGATTCGATTCATGATTCATGATTTATGATTCAATTCATGATTCATGATTCATGATTCATGATTCAATTCATGATTCATGATTCAATGTATGATTCATGATTCATGATTCAATTCATGATTCATGATTCAATTCATGATTCATGATTCATGATTCAATTCAATATTCATGATTCTATTCATGATTTATGATTCAATTTATGATTCAATTCATGATTCATGATTCAATTCATGATTCATGATTCATGATTCATGATTCAAGATTCAATTCATGATTCATGATTCAATTCATGATTCATGATTCATGATTCATGATTCATGATTAATGACTCAATTCATGATTAATGATTCATGATTCAATTCATGTTTCATGATTCGATTCATGATTCATGATTCATGATTTAATTCATGATTCATGATTCATGATTCAATTCATGATTCATGATTCAAGATTCATGATTCAATTCATGATGCATAATTCATGATTCATGATTCAATTCATGATTCATGATTCATGATTCATGATTCATGATTCATGATTCATGATTCATGATTCGATTCATGATTCATGATTTATGATTCAATTCATGATTCATGATTCATGATTCATGATTCAATTCATGATTCATAATTCATGATTCATGATTCAATTCATGATTCATAATTCATGATTCATGATTCAATTCATGATTCATGATTCATGATTTGATTCATGATTCAGGATTTAATTCAGGATTCATGATTCATGATTCGATTCATGATTCATGATTCATGATTAATGATTCATGATTCGATCATGATTCATGATTCATGATTCAATTCATGATTCAATGATTCATGATTCGATTCATGATTCATGATTCATGATTACTATTTGATTCATGATTCATGATTCATGATTCTGTTATGATTCATGATTCATGTATATTCAATTCATGATTCATGATTCATGATTCGATTCATGATTCATGATTAATGATTTGATTCATGATTCATGATTCATGATTCAATTCATGATTCATGATTCATGATTTATGATTCGATTCATGATTCATGATTTATGATTCAATTCATGATTCATGATTCATGATTCATGATTCAATTCATTATTCATGATTCTATTCATGATTTATGATTCAATTCATGATTCATGATTTGATTCATGATTCATGATTCGATTCATGATTCATGATTCATGATTCAATTCATGATTCATGATTCATGATTCATGATTTGATTCATGATTCATGATTCATGATTCAAGATTCAATTCATGATTCATGATTCAATTCATGATTCATGATTCATGATTCATGATTCAAGATTCAATTCATGATTCATGATTCAATTCATGATTCATGATTTATGATTAATGATTCAATTCATTATTCATGATTCATGATTCAATTCATGATTCATAATTCATGATTCATGATTCATGATTTGATTCATGATTCATGATTCAATTCATGATTCTTGATTCATGATTCATGATTCATGATTTATGATTCGATTCATAATTCATGATTCAATTAATGATTCATGATTCATGATTCAAATTCATGATTCATGATTCAATGATTTAATTCATGATTAATGATTCATGATTCATGATTCATGATTAATGATTCATGATTCGATTTCATGATTCATGATTTAATTCATGATTCATGATTCATGATTCAATTCATGATTCATGATTCATCATTCATGATTCATGATTCAATTAATGATTCATGATTCATGATTCGAATCCTGATTCAATTCATGATTCATGATTCGATTTATGATTTATGATTCATGATTCAATTCATGATTCATGATTCATGATTCATGATTCATGATTCGATTCATGATTCATGATTCGATTCATGATTCATGATTCATGATTCGATGTCATGATTTATGATTCATGATTTAATTCATGATTCATGATTCATGATTTGATTCATGATTCTTGATTCATGATTCGCTTCATGATTCATGATTCATGATTCAATTCATGATTCATGATTCATGATTCATGATTTGATTCATGATTCTTGATTCATGATTCGATTCATGATTCATGATTAATGATTCAAA